>NC_134696.1:81553711-81766211 GCF_050947455.1 Rhinoderma darwinii | reverse complement strand
GGCAGAGCTGGTGTGTGCGCGGCGTGAGGCAGAGCTGGTGTGTGCGCGGCGTGAGTCAGAGCTGGTGTGTGCGCCGCGTGAGTCAGAGCTGGTGTGTGCGCCGCGTGAGTCAGAGCTGGTGTGTGCGCCGCGTGAGGCAGAGCTGGTGTGTACGCCGCGTGAGGCAGAGCTGGTGTGTACGCCGCGTGAGGCAGAGCTGGTGTGTACGCGGCGTGAGGCAGAGCTGGTGTGTACGCGGCGTGAGGCAGAGCTGGTGTGTACGCGGCGTGAGGCAGAGCTGGTGTGTACGCGGCGTAAGTCAGAGCTGGTGTGTGCGCCACGTGAGTCAGAGCTGGTGTGTGCGCCGCGTGAGTCAGAGCTGGTGTGTACGCGGCGTGAGTCAGAGCTGGTGTGTACGCGGCGTGAGGCAGAGCTGGTGTGTACGCGGCGTGAGGCAGAGCTGGTGTGTACGCGGCGTGAGTCAGCTGGTGTGTACGCTGCATGAGTCAGATCTGGTGTGTACGCTGCATGAGTCAGAGGGTGTGTACGCTGCATGAGTCAGAGCTGGTGTGTTCGCTGCATGAGTCAGAGCTGGTGTGTACGCTGCATGAGTCAGAGCTGGTGTGTACGCTGCATGAGTCAGAGCTGGTGAGTACGCTGCATGAGGCAGAGCTGGTGTGTGCGCTGCATGAGGCAGAGCTGGTGTGTGCGCTGCATGAGGCAGAGCTGGTGTGTGCGCTGCATGAGTCAGAGCTGGTGTGTACGCTGCATGAGGCAGAGCTGGTGTGTACGCTGCATGAGGCAGAGCTGGTGTGTACGCTGCATGAGGCAGAGCTGGTGTGTACGCTGCATGAGGCAGAGCTGGTGTGTACGCTGCGTGAGGCAGAGCTGGTGTGTACGCTGCGTGAGTCAGAGCTGGTGTGTACGCTGCGTGAGTCAGCTGGTGTGTACGCTGCGTGAGTCAGAGCTGGTGTGTACGCTGCGTGAGTCAGAGCTGGTGTGTACGCTGCGTGAGTCAGAGCTGGTGTGTACGCTGCGTGAGTCAGAGCTGGTGTGTACGCTGCGTGAGTCAGAGCTGGTGTGTACGCGGCGTGAGGCAGAGCTGGTGTGTGCGCGGCGTGAGGCAGAGCTGGTGTGTGCGCGGCGTGAGGCAGAGCTGGTGTGTGCGCGGCGTGAGTCAGAGCTGGTGTGTGCGCGGCGTGAGGCAGAGCTGGTGTGTACGCGGCGTGAGGCAGAGCTGGTGTGTACGCGGCGTGAGGCAGAGCTGGTGTGTACGCGGCGTGAGGCAGAGCTGGTGTGTACGCGGCGTGAGGCAGAGCTGGTGTGTACGCGGCGTGAGGCAGAGCTGGTGTGTACGCGGCGTGAGGCAGAGCTGGTGTGTACGCGGCGTGAGTCAGAGCTGGTGTGTACGCGGCGTGAGGCAGAGCGGGTGTGTACGCTGCATGAGGCAGAGCTGGTGTGTACGCTGCATGAGGCAGAGCTGGTGTGTACGCTGCATGAGGCAGAGCTGGTGTGTACGCTGCATGAGTCAGAGCTGGTGTGTACGCTGCATGAGTCAGAGCTGGTGTGTACGCTGCATGAGGCAGAGCTGGTGTGTGCGCTGCATGAGGCAGAGCTGGTGTGTGCGCTGCATGAGTCAGAGCTGGTGTGTGCGCTGCATGAGTCAGAGCTGGTGTTTACGCTGCATGAGGCAGAGCTGGTGTGTACGCTGCATGAGGCAGAGCTGGTGTGTACGCTGCATGAGGCAGAGCTGGTGTGTACGCTGCATGAGGCAGAGCTGGTGTGTACGCTGCATGAGTCAGAGCTGGTGTGTACGCTGCATGAGTCAGAGCTGGTGTGTACGCTGCATGAGTCAGCTGGTGTGTACGCTGCATGAGTCAGAGCTGGTGTGTACGCGGCGTGAGGCAGAGCTGGTGTGTGCGCGGCGTGTGGCAGAGCTGGTGTGTGCGCGGCGTGAGGCAGAGCTGGTGTGTGCGCGGCGTGAGTCAGAGCTGGTGTGTGCGCGGCGTGAGTCAGAGCTGGTGTGTACGCGGCGTGAGTCAGAGCTGGTGTGTGCGCGGCGTGAGGCAGAGCTGGTGTGTGCGCGGCGTGAGTCAGAGCTGGTGTGTGCGCGGCGTGAGTCAGAGCTGGTGTGTGCGCCGCGTGAGTCAGAGCTGGTGTGTGCGCCGCGTGAGTCAGAGCTGGTGTGTGCGCCGCGTGAGTCAGAGCTGGTGTGTGCGCCGCGTGAGGCAGAGCTGGTGTGTACGCCGCGTGAGGCAGAGCTGGTGTGTACGCGGCGTGAGGCAGAGCTGGTGTGTACGCGGCGTGAGGCAGAGCTGGTGTGTACGCGGCGTGAGGCAGAGCTGGTGTGTACGCGGCGTGAGGCAGAGCTGGTGTGTACGCGGCGTAAGTCAGAGCTGGTGTGTGCGCCACGTGAGTCAGAGCTGGTGTGTGCGCCGCGTGAGTCAGAGCTGGTGTGTACGCGGCGTGAGTCAGAGCTGGTGTGTACGCGGCGTGAGGCAGAGCTGGTGTGTACGCGGCGTGAGGCAGAGCTGGTGTGTACGCGGCGTGAGTCAGCTGGTGTGTACGCTGCATGAGTCAGATCTGGTGTGTACGCTGCATGAGTCAGAGGGTGTGTACGCTGCATGAGTCAGAGCTGGTGTGTTCGCTGCATGAGTCAGAGCTGGTGTGTACGCTGCATGAGTCAGAGCTGGTGTGTACGCTGCATGAGTCAGAGCTGGTGAGTACGCTGCATGAGGCAGAGCTGGTGTGTGCGCTGCATGAGGCAGAGCTGGTGTGTGCGCTGCATGAGGCAGAGCTGGTGTGTGCGCTGCATGAGTCAGAGCTGGTGTGTACGCTGCATGAGGCAGAGCTGGTGTGTACGCTGCATGAGGCAGAGCTGGTGTGTACGCTGCATGAGGCAGAGCTGGTGTGTACGCTGCATGAGGCAGAGCTGGTGTGTACGCTGCATGAGGCAGAGCTGGTGTGTACGCTGCGTGAGTCAGAGCTGGTGTGTACGCTGCGTGAGTCAGCTGGTGTGTACGCTGCGTGAGTCAGAGCTGGTGTGTACGCTGCGTGAGTCAGAGCTGGTGTGTACGCTGCGTGAGTCAGAGCTGGTGTGTACGCTGCGTGAGTCAGAGCTGGTGTGTACGCTGCGTGAGTCAGAGCTGGTGTGTACGCGGCGTGAGGCAGAGCTGGTGTGTGCGCGGCGTGAGGCAGAGCTGGTGTGTGCGCGGCGTGAGGCAGAGCTGGTGTGTGCGCGGCGTGAGGCAGAGCTGGTGTGTGCGCGGCGTGAGTCAGAGCTGGTGTGTGCGCGGCGTGAGGCAGAGCTGGTGTGTACGCGGCGTGAGGCAGAGCTGGTGTGTACGCGGCGTGAGGCAGAGCTGGTGTGTACGCGGCGTGAGGCAGAGCTGGTGTGTACGCGGCGTGAGGCAGAGCTGGTGTGTACGCGGCGTGAGGCAGAGCTGGTGTGTACGCGGCGTGAGTCAGAGCTGGTGTGTACGCGGCGTGAGGCAGAGCGGGTGTGTACGCTGCATGAGGCAGAGCTGGTGTGTACGCTGCATGAGGCAGAGCTGGTGTGTACGCTGCATGAGGCAGAGCTGGTGTGTACGCTGCATGAGTCAGAGCTGGTGTGTACGCTGCATGAGTCAGAGCTGGTGTGTACGCCGCATGAGGCAGAGCTGGTGTGTACGCCGCATGAGGCAGAGCTGGTGTGTACGCCGCATGAGTCAGAGCTGGTGTGTACGCCGCATGAGTCAGAGCTGGTGTGTACGCCGCATAAGTCAGAGCTGGTGTGTACGCCGCATGAGGCAGAGCTGGTGTACCAGCCCTGCATGAGGCAGAGCTGGTGTGTACGCCGCATGAGTCAGAGCTGGTGTGTACGCCGCATGAGTCAGAGCTGGTGTGTACGCCGCATGAGTCAGAGCTGGTGTGTACGCCGCATGAGTCAGAGCTGGTGTGTACGCCGCATGAGTCAGAGCTGGTGTGTACGCCGCATGAGTCAGAGCTGTTGTGTACGCCGCATGAGTCAGAGCTGGTGTGTACGCCGCATGAGTCAGAGCTGGTGTGTACGCCGCATGAGTCAGAGCTGGTGTGTACGCCGCATGAGTCAGAGCTGGTGTGTACGCCGCATGAGTCAGAGCTGGTGTGTACGCCGCATGAGTCAGAGCTGGTGTGTACGCCGCATGAGGCAGAGCTGGTGTGTACGCCGCATGAGGCAGAGCTGGTGTGTACGCCGCATGAGGCAGAGCTGGTGTGTACGCCGCATGAGGCAGAGCTGGTGTGTACGCTACATGAGGCAGAGCTGGGAATGGCATGCGTTGTAGATTTGCACGTGCCTCAGAGCTGAGTTTGCCTGATGTGCCCACAGCCATAGCCATAGAACTAGTTGCGGAAAATCCGCAGCAAATACAGTAGCAGCAAAGTGGTGAGATAAAACAAATCTCCACACGCTGCGTAAATATTGAGCGGAAAAAACGCTCAGAAATTGACCTGCGGTGCAGAATTTTATTCTTCAGCATGTTAATTGTATTTGCGTAAACGCTGCTTATTTGTTGCGGGTTTTCCCCATTGAATTCAAAGGGGAGGTAAATACTGCAACGAATGGCAATTGTTGCGCGTTTTGCAGTGGGTTCGCAGCAATTCCACCGCAAAAAACGCATCTCCGAGAAAAAAAAAATCTCATACCTACCCAGAATCCTGTGTTTCTTCCTCCAGCGCGGCCTCTTGGAATGATGTTTCATCCCATGTGACCGCTACAGCCAATCACAGACTGCAGCGGTCTCCTGGCATGAAACGTCATCCTGGGAGGCCGGCCTGTTAGCAGTCTGGTTAGGTGCTGCACTTTTCCGCAGCGGCCATTCCGGGCGAAAAACTGCACCACAGTTTAGTGCGCTTCTTTCCCTCCAGCACACAGGGCGGATATGCTGTGCACGTTTCCGCAGCGTTTCCGCCCCGTGTGAACTCATCCTGGTAGTGATCCATGAAAGTATCGAAAACCCCTCTACACCGCGTTCCAAATTATTATGCAAATGTTATTTTTCGCTGATTTTCCTAAATAGTCGATGCAAATGACAGTCAGTATAATCTTCAAGCCATCAACCGTTGGAGTATAATGCAAATTTTATTGAACAAATCTCCTAATGAAAACAGATTTTTTTTTAGAAGTAAAAAACTCAAAATGCACTGTTTCAAATTATTATGCACAACAGAGATCAAAACATTTTAAAGGTTGTAAAGAGAACTAAAATGGTAATTTGTTGAATTTGCAGCATCAGGAGGTCATATTTACAGAAATCAAAAGCTCTTTCAATCAGAAAAAACTTAACAGGCCAAGTTACATGTTAACATAGGACCCCTTCTCTGATATCACCTTCACAATTCTTGCATCCATTTAATTTGTGAGTATTTGGACTGTTTCTGCTTGAATATCTTTGCAGGATGTCAGAATAGCCTCCCAGAGCTTCTGTTTTGATGTGAACTGCCTCCCACCCTCAGATATTTTGCTTGAAGATGCTCCAAAGGTTCTCAATAGGGTTGAGGTCAGGGGAACATGGGGGCCACACCATGAGTTTCTCTCCTGTTATGCCCATAGCAGCCAATGACACAGAGGTATTCTTTGCAGCATGAGATGGTGCATTGTCATGCATTAAGATAATTTTGCTACGGAAGGCACGGTTCTTTTTGTACCACGGAAGAAAGTGGTCAGTCATAAACTCTACGTACTTTGCAGAGGTCATTTTCACACAGTCAGGGACCCTAAATGGGCCTACCAGCTCTCTCCCCATGATTCCAGCCCAAAACACCTCCTTGCTGACGTCGCAGCGTTGTTGGGACATGGTGGCCATTCACCAACCATCTACTACTCCATCCATCTGAACCATCCAGGGTTGCACGGCACTCATTAGTAAACAACACGGTTTGAAAATCAGTCTTCATGTATTTCTGAGCCACTGCAACCGTTTGTGCTTGTGAGCATTGTTTAGGGGTGGCCGAATAATAGCTTTATGCACACTTGCAAACCTCTGGAGGATCCTACACCTTGAGGTTCGCGGGACTCCAGAGGCATCAGCGGCTTCAAATACCTGTTTGCTGCTTTGCAATGGCATTTTAGCAGCTGCTCTCCTAATCCTATTAATTTGTCTGGCAGAAACCCTCCTCATTATGCCTTTATCTGAATGAACCCGTCTGTGCTCTGAATCAGCCACAAATCTTTTCACAGTACGATGATCACGCTTAAGTTTAAGAAATATCCAATGTTTTCATACCTTGTCCAAGGTATTGCACTATTTCACGCTTTTCGGCAGCAGAGAGATCCTTTTTCTTTCCCATATTGCTTGAAACCTGTGGCCTGCTTAATAATGTGGAACGTCCTTCTTAAGTAGTTTTCCTTTTGATTGGGCACACCTGGCAAACTAATTATCACAGGTGTCTGAGATTGATTACAATGATCCAAAGAGCCCTAAGACACAATACCATCCATGAGTTTAATTGAAAAACTAATAATTAAATGTTTATGACACTTAAATCCAATGTGCATAATAATTTGGAACACGGTGTATAAACATCAGGATTGTCAATCGCAGCCGAAGAGGCCAAGCACTCGGGTGAGTGCTTCTGCCCATTCTTTTTAGAGATTGGTGGGGGTCTCGGCACCCGAACCATCACCAATCAAAACTTCTAACAAGTCACAAGTTTGCTGGAACAAACCCCTGTATGACAGCCAATTTTTGTTTTTTAATTTTCAGTTTTTTTCCTCCCCTTCTAAAAGCAATAACTTATTTTTTTATTTTAACGTCAACATAGACGTATGAGGCCTTGTGTTTTGTGGGACAAGTTGTAGTTTTTCATGGCACCATTTAATGTGCCATGTTATGCACTGGGAAACAGCGAAAAAATATTTGGGGTGAAATGGACACAAAACAGCGATTGCGCCATTATTTGGGTGGGGGGGGGTTCATCGTGTGGTAAAAACGACACATTCACTTTATTCTACGGGATAATAGACCCAGCAGGTTAAGTAATGTTATATTGTAATAGTTCAGAATTTTTATGGACGTGGCGATACCAGTTACGTTAACGTTTATTTTTTTAACATTACTTTATGGGAAAAGTGGTCTTTTTTTTTTTTTAACCCCTTCCCACTTTGGTCACTTTTGACCTTCCTGACAGAGCCTCATTTTTCAAATCTGACATGTTTCACTTTATGTGGTAATAACTTCAGAATGCTTGTACCTATCCAAGCGATTCTGAGATTTTTTCGTGACACATT
Organism: Rhinoderma darwinii; assembly: GCF_050947455.1. Taxonomy (NCBI): domain Eukaryota; kingdom Metazoa; phylum Chordata; class Amphibia; order Anura; family Rhinodermatidae; genus Rhinoderma; species Rhinoderma darwinii. Next base: position 81,758,983 of record NC_134696.1, on the reverse strand, counting down.
GAACTTTATGTTACTGGCAAAATTTGCTCGATACATTCAGTATTTAATTGTGAAAAACACCAAAATTTAGCAAGAATTTTTAAAGATTTTCAATTTTCTAAATGTAAATGTATCTGCTTGTAAGACAGGCAGTTATACCGCACAAAATAGTTGCTAATTAACATCCCCCATATGTCTACTTTAGATTGCCATTGTTTTTTGAACATCCTTTTATTTTTCTAGGACGTTACAAGGCTTAGAACTTTAAGGGTATGTGCACACACAAATTGAAAAACGTCTGAAAATACGACGTTTTTTTAACCCCTTAACCCCTTTTTTCCTATAATAAGTCTTTTATTCTAGCAAAAAAAATGAAACCGTTAAAGTACACATATTTTGTATCACCGCGTTCGTAACAACCCAAACTATAAAACTATAATATTTTTTCCCGCACGGTGAACACCGCAAAAAAACAATGCCAGAATAGATATTTTTTTTTGGTCACCATCCCATCTAAAGTATAGAATAAAAAGTGATCAAAAAGTCGCATGTACCCCAAAATAGTACCAATAAAAACTACATCCTGTCCTGCAAAAAACAAGCCCTGATACAGCATTGTGAACGCAAAAATAAAAAAGTTATGGCTCTCAGAATATGGGGACACAAAAAATTTATTATTTTTCAAAAAAAGGGATTTTTTTTTTTTGTGCAAACGCTGCAAAACATAAAAAAAATCTATACATATGGTATCGCCATAATCATATCGATCCGCAGAATAAAGTAAAATATCATTTATAGCGCACGGTGAACACTGTAAAAAAACAAAAAAAAAAAACATTTCAGAATTGCTGGTTCTTTGGTCACCTTGCTTGCCAAAAAAATGGAATAAAAAGTGATCAAAAAATTGTGTGTACCCCAAAATGGAACCAATGAAAACAACAGATTGTCCCGCAAATAAGCCCTCACACAGCTCCGGTGGATTAAAAAGTAAAAAGTTCTTGCTCGCAGAATCTGGCAACAAAAAATGTGCAGAGTGTCCAAAAGCAGATAAGATTGGGCACCATTTATCAGTGCGACACCGGCCACACATGTATGAATTATTTATTTACCCCATTATTTTACCCTTATTATGCCCTGATGTTCTCTGCACAGCTTACATACGCCCCCACATTATAAACTGAAATAGCAGCAAAATTTGAGCTCCAAAAGCCCTTCCCCTCTGCCGTGGGTCAAAACAGCAGTTTATTACTACATATGGGGTATTGCCGTACTCCTAAGAGTTTGCTTTACAAATTTTGGGTTTCTTTTTCTACCTTTATCTATTGTGAAAATGGAAAAATCTGAGCTAAAACTACATTTTATTACAAAAAAAGTAGATTAATGACACTAAATTCAGCAAAATACCTGTGGGGTCAAAATGCTCACTATACCGACGGGGGCGGAGCCTGACCGCGGAGAGTGATGGCAGCATAGTTTCTCGGCTCCTCACATACATGATCCAGGATCACTGACATCGCAAGGCACGAACCTGAAAATGGTGAAGATCGGTAAACCTGACACTAGAGATCATTCCGGGACGACAAAAACCCACAAAGGTCAGGCAGACCTAGACAAATTTTTGAAAATGAAGCCGTCTCAGAAAACCAAGATGGCGCCGCCGGTAACTATAGAACCCAGACAGGACGATGACTCGGAGGATGATAGCGACGGTGAGTCTGTGGCTGCCTCCACATCCTCACGCCAGGAGAAAGCTCCGATCTCCCGAGCATACTTAAAGAAAACTATAGTACAAGCCCTAACGCCAATGATGAGGGAGCTTGCAGACATCAAGGCGGATGTCCGCCATATTGGAAACCGCGTGGAGCACCTAGAGTCTGTGGTTACTGACTCGGTTAACTATTGTGACTCACTAGGCCACAAAGTCCAGCAACAAGAGACCCAGTTAAACAAAGTTATGACACTGCTGGAGGACCAGGAAAATCGGAGCAGGAGGAAGAACGTGAGATTTAAAGGTATACCTGAATCAGTGACATCAGAGGCATTGCAAGTGGTGGCCAGGAACATATTTGCAGATTTATTGGGTCAGGAACGCGCCTCTGTAATTGTTATAGAACGGATCCACAGGGCATTGCGCCCGGCACCGAAGGCATCTGAACCCCCAAGAGATGTGGTATGTGGCTTACTCAGCTTTGTAGACGCCTCGGCTATTCTACAGGCTAACAGAACACGCGTCGATATCGTACTAGATGGCGCGAAAATTCAGCTCTTTCAGGACATTGCAGCCTCCACACTGGCAAAGCGCAGAATGATGAGGCCTCTCCTGCTAAAACTGCAAGACATGCGGCTCACATACAACTGGATGTATCCCTTTGGTCTGGCCATATTGAAAAATGGTAAACGCATCATCATCCACACTCCTGAGGATTTACAAGACGCCTGGGAAAAATTGGGAATTGCTCCGATAGAGATACCTTCCTGGATGCCGGCTCACACGGACTTGCATCTGCCGAGTCTACCACAGCTAACACCATGGGTGACGTCGGGAAAAGTGAGATCTCCCAAGTCCAAGAAGAATCAAGCAAGAAGAGATGATGGAGATTTTACCTGAATGTGAACTCCCACCAGCGATCCCACATGGGGTCCGTATGTTAGGACTGCCTTTGTTATACTATACATGGAAATAGTGAGTACGTTATGACAGGTTTACTGAAGTTTCCGTTATGTTTCATACTGATGTTAATGGCTTTTATACAAGAGTGCCTTACATTAATGTGAATATCTATATTGCTATAGTGATCCGGGATCAAGTATCGGCTCAGGGTTGATACTTCTCTGTACCCCAAGCTTTAAGATGAGGTGCGGCGCCTCTAATGTAACGCTGGGACTGTGTTTCATTATGATATTGGGGGCTGCACCTTCTCTGAACCACGTTTTCCAGGGTGCCCCAGGGAGCAAGGGTCATGAGTTCCCTCAGGGGGACCTGATCCTTGATCTCTGGCTACATCCATTTTCATTGTTTATCCAATGTTTACCTCTTCTGTATGTCTCCTATGTTACCTCTTCCCCTCACCCTAATTCCTACAAGATGAATGTGATATCATTACAGCTCACTGAGACACAAAGATACTCTGACATCTCATGGCGTTAACTAACATACTCACCTACAATGTAAAGGGCTTCAACTCTCCTAATAAACTGAGTCAAGTCTTGATGCTGCTCAAACAGGAGAAAGCTGCTATAGTTTTCCTGCAGGAAACACATTTCAAAGAGGGAAAGATACCTAGTTTACCAACCCGTTACTTTAATAAGTGGTTCCATGCTGGTTCATCCAGTTCAGCAGCGAGAGGAGTGTCTATTGCACTCCATAAAGACCTCCCCTTTGAGCTGGTAGCACAACACAGCACAGCAGATGGCAGAGCACTGTTCTTAAAGGGACATATTGGGAATTCTATTTACACTATTGCAAACTTATATGGCCCAAACAAATTGCAGGCAAGCTGGTTTGATAAGATTTTAGACGCGCTAACTGTTTTTGCGGAGGGACCTATAATTATGGGAGGAGATTTCAATGTCACGCTGAACCCTCTACAAGATTCCTCCACCAAAAGATCTGCCTTAACCTTTGCTGCCCTAGGGAAAATTAAACGGAAATTACAGGGCCTACAACTGATTGATGCATGGAGGGCTGTACATCCATCCACTCGAGACTTTACATTTTATTCTAAAGCGCACAAGTCACATCAGAGATTAGATTATCTATTCATTCATGAAAGTTTGCTTCCAACCCTAAAGTCAGCTAAGATAGGTCAAATGACTGTTTCGGATCATTCCCCGGTCAGCATTACATTGCCTTTGGTGGGGTTGCCCATCAGAGAGTGGTCATGGCGACTAAACGACACCCTCTTAGATAGTGAATCACATGTAAAATATTTAATGGAACAAATGACATTCTATTTTGACACCAACACCTCTCCTGACGTAACGGCAACGTGCACATGGGAAGCACATAAGGTTTACATGAGGGGCTTGTTGATCTCCCTAGGATCAAGAGTCAAAAAAGAAAAATCGAAACAGATTAAATCTCTATTGACTCGAATTGCTGCACTAGAAAAAGTACATAAAAAATCGGCGGCACAAGAGGCTCAAGTAGAGCTTGACAACCTGAGAGCGAAATTAAAAGATTTTTTGAATTTGAAATTGGCCAAAAATCTGATGTACTATAGGCAGAAGATATATGCACATGGGGACAAGGGAGGTAGGCTCATGACGGCACTTATTAAAAAGCAAAAAGAAAAATCTTTCATTTCAAGGATTAGAGGACTTGATGGGATAATGCACACCTCCACGTCTGAGATAGCCAAAGAATTTATGTCATTCTATTCCTCCCTTTATAACATAAGGGAAGATGAAACTGGAACCCAATCTGAACAGAGGGACACACGGGCTCTTGATTTTTTTGGGGTCAATCAAATTGCCCACTCTCTCCTCAGAAGAAGCTGACACTCTTATACAACCTATTACGGTCGAGGAGGTGAGGAATGTGATTTACTCTTTTCCAACGGGTAAAAGCCCAGGCCCGGATGGCTTCTCACTCATATATTATAGAAAATTTTTAGACAATCTGTTACCACATCTGACACACATGTGTAATGCACTTTTAAATGGCACCCCTTTTTCGAAACAATCTTTAGAAGCATATATCACCATAATACCGAAGGAGGGGAAAGATGCATCACTGTGCGCTAGCTACAGGCCTATATCCTTGTTGAATATTGACTTGAAGATATGGGCCAAACTTTTAGCGCGGAGAATTGGAACACTACTACCTAAACTAGTGGATCCAGACCAGATGGGGTTTGTAAGGGGAAGGGAGGGTAAACATAACGCGAGAAGACTGATAAACTCTATCCATTATGCTAAACAGTTTAAATTGCCTCTAATTCTTATGGGCACCGACGCTGAAAAAGCGTTCGATAGGGTGGCGTGGGATTTCATGAAACAAGTGCTAGCTAAATTTTTATTCCCAACTCAATTTATTACAGCAATCTTCTCACTTTATACAGAACCGCATGCTCGGATACGGGTTAATGGGGTCCTCTCACCGTCCTTTTCCATCATGAATGGTACTAGACAGGGATGCCCACTGTCCCCCACTCTTTTCATCTTGACTTTGGAGACCCTCCTACAAAAAATTAGATCAGACTCTCTGATAAGGGGGCTACAGATAAGAGAACGCACACATTTGATAGCAGCCTTCGCAGACGACATACTCCTCATGGTTACTAACCCACAACAAGCGCTGCCACGGCTGCAACATATTTTTGCTGAGTACGGGGGGGTCTCCAACTTCAAGATTAACTATAACAAATCTGAGATACTAAATATTTCCCTCCCTCCCTCTCTAGCACAGGACCTACAACGCGATTCGCTCTTTTCTTGGCCCTCTCACCATATCACATATTTAGGTGTCCAAATTCCGAACCAATTACAAGACCTATATAAACTTAACTACCAACCATTATTAAAGAAAGTGTCGACACACCTCTCCTCTTATCACATACCCTTCATGTCCTGGATGGGTCGCAAAAATCTCTTGCAGACATACATAACACCGATACTATTATATGTCATGAATATGGTCCCAATATATCTCCCAAAGACATTTTTTACGCTTGTGAGACGTATATTTTCCTCTTTCCTATGGAATCAGCGTAGGCCCCGCCTGTCCTATAAATTATTGTCGCTAAAACGAGATAGAGGAGGTTTAGGGCTACCGGACGTGGAGGTGTACTATAAGGCGATTCACCTACAAAGATGGATGGATTTAGTATCGCCGGGGTCAATGGATTGGTGTATAGAACTGGAGACAGCTCCCTTAGGTAGTAATTCCTTGAGATTGTTGTGGTTACCCGACCAGAGAATTATAAAAACCATCACAAATCCGCTCCTGAAGGGAACACTCTCGGTGTGGATATCGCACAAAGCCATGGGCATGCCTCCCAGGTCGCCCTCGCCGATTATGTCTGCCTCTTTATTACCTTACATTGTTGATTATCAAGATTCCCCACCAGATGATGTATGGGACTTGTTTTCTCATATGAATATTTCTGATTTCCTGGAAGCTAATATGGTCCCCTCAACAGCCAAAATTAGATCATGGGTTTCACCGGGCTCTCTGAACTTCCTTCAGATCAATCATGTACAACACGTTTGCAAGACCTTCCTAGCTTCTCAAAAAAGTAGTAGAGAACTGGATGATTTAGAGAAAATGCTCCTTGTTAAGGAGGTAACTAAATGCAAACTATCTAGAATATACCCCATGCTTCTGGGCTTGAGCACACCTACGACTCCAACTTTCCTAGTGTCCTGGGAAATGGAATTGAACAAGAAATTTACTGAACAGGAACAGAAATGGATACTGAGGCACTCTCATGGTTTTTCTAGGTGTATTAAACTTCAGGAAAGTCATTACAAACTATTAACAAGATGGTACAAGACACCGGAGCGATTGCACCATTTGGGTTTAGTGGCTTCTAAGGCATGCTGGCGCTGTCAGGGAGAGGTGGGGACACTGTCTCACATTTGGTGGTATTGCCCGCTGGTCACAGGCTTCTGGAAAGAGATTTCAGTGGAAATCAACAAAATCTGTAACTCAGACATACCCCTTTCTATAGAATTAGTAGCTTTGGCATTGCCTTCAAAAACATTCAAACCCACTAAAGTACACCTAGCCTCACATTTGATAGCTGCGGCTAAATATTTAATACCTCTTTACTGGCTACAAACCGCCTCTCCAACCAAAACACAATGGTTGGATAAGGTTCAGCAGATTTGTAATTTGGAGGAGTTGACCAGCTGGCAAGAGCACACTCATGTAAAATTCTTAAACACTTGGAGTCCATGGCTACATTACAGAAAGAACACACATTGATGGTGTATAAATTTATGAATCTATGTATGAGATGCACAGTATGCTGAAAATTTTTGCATTAAAATAAGTTTGAAAAGAGCTGTAAAGACAAAATCCCTGAAAACTGTATAATCTTGTTAACTTCCCACCCCCCACCCCCCCCCCTCCTTTACCCTGGTTTTTCTCACCTTCCCTATTGTGACACGATTTCTTTAAACTTGTATCTATGTCTGAATATGCTAGAAATGCTTGTATTTTAGATCTTACTTATTGAGATAATGTACAAGTTTCATGAGGCTGATGACCTTTATGTATGTTCCTAATCCCATGTTGTACATGGACATAGACATGTTATTTGCTTTTATGTTTGTTATTACTCTTTTGAAAAATAAAAAAACAGATTTGACAAAAAAAAAATAAATGCTCACTATACCCCTTGATAAATTCCTTAAGGGGTGTTTTTTTTGGGGTGTTCTCTTTGATTTGGCCCCACAAGTCCTCTTCGAACCCGACATGGTGCCTAAAATATATTCTAATAAAAATAAAGCCCCAATATCCACTAGGTGGTCCTTTGCTTCTGAGGCCTGTGTTTCCATCCAGTAGTACGCTAGGGCCACATTTGGGATATTTCTAAAAACTGCAGAATCTGGGCAAAAAATATTGAGTAGCGTTTCTCTGGAAAAAAATGGATTAAAACAGATTTTTTGCAAAAAAAGACATTTGTAAATTTCACCTTTTAGTTCTTGTGAAACGCCTAAAGGGTTAAGAAACTTTCTAAATGCTGTTTTGAATACTTTGAGGGGTTCCATTTTTAAAATGGGGTGATTTATTGGCGGTTTATAGTACATAAGGCCCTCAAAATCCGTTTAGAACGGAACCGGTCCCTAAAATAAGGCTTTTGAAATTTTCTTGGAAATATGAGAAATTGCTGCTAAAGTTCTAAGCCTTGTAACGTCCTAGAAAAATAAAAGGACGTTAAAAAAACAATCCAAACATAAAGTAGACATATGGGAAATGTGAAATAGTAGCTATTTTGTGTGGTATTACTATCTGTCTTACAAGCATATACATTAAAATTTTGAAAAATGCACATTTTTGCAATTTTCTCAAAATTTTGGTGTTTTTCATAAACACTGAATGTGTCGACCAAATTTTACCACTAACTTAAAGTCCAATGTGTCACAAGAAAACAATCTCTGAAATGCTTTTATTTTTTCAAGCGATTCTAAGTTATTACCACTTCAAGTGATACATGTCAGATTTAAAAAAAATAGTGTGGTCCTTAAGGCCAATACAGGCTTAGTCACTAAGGGGTTAAGCCACTCGCGTTTTTTCGCTGCATTTTTTACGGCCATTTTTGGAGCTGTTTTTCTAGAGAGTCAATGAAAATGCAGTCAGTGACATGCACTTCTTTTTCGCGAGCGTCTTTTCACGTACTGTTTTTGGAAAACGAGGCGTAAAAGAACGCCCGCGTCGGAACAGAACGTCGTATTTCCCATTGAAATCAATGTGCAGATGTTTGGAGGCGTTCTGCTTTTTCGAGGCGTAAATGCCCCGAAATACGCCTGAACACACTCCGTGTGAACAAGAAAATATCAAAAGCCTGTTTTTACAGGGGCCAGTTCAGTTGTGAAGTGGATTTGAGGGTCTTACATTTTAGAAACCCCCAATAAATCACCCCATTTTAACAACTGCACCCCTCAAAGTATTCAAAACAGCATTTGGAAAGTTTCTCAACCCTTTAGATGCTTCACCGGAATTAAAGCAATGTATAGGGGAAATTTACAAATTAAATTATTTTTTTCCAGAAGGTCATATTTAATCCATTTTTTTGTGTATTACAGAATGTTTTACCAGAGAAACGCAACTCAATATTTATTGCCCAGATTCTGCAGTTTTAGGAAATATCCCACATGTGGCCCTAGTGTGGAAATGGACTGAAGCACCGGCCTCAGAAGCAAAAGAGCACCTAGAGGATTTTGGGGTCCCCTCTTTATTAGAATATATTTTAGGCACCATGTCAGGTTTGAAGAGGTTTTTCAATGCCAAAACAGTAGAAGGCCCCCAAAAGTGTCCCCATTTGGGAAATAACAACCCTCAAGGAACTTATCTAGGGGTATACTGAGCATTTTGACCCCACAGTTTTTTGCAGAAATCATTCTAAATTTCCACAAGGACTAAAGGAGAAAAAGCACCCTCACATTTGTAAAGCAATTTCTCCTGAGTAAAACAGCAGTGGTCATAAACTGCTGTTAGGACAGACGGTAGGGCTCAGAAGGAAGGAGTGCCATTTGGATTTTGGAATAGTTTCTGGATGCCATGTCACATTTACCGAGCCCCTGTAGTACTAGTTTAGTGGAAACACCCCAAAAGTTACTCCATTTGGGAAACTACACCCCTTGAGGAATCATCTAGGGGTATAGTGAGAATTTTGACCCCAAAGGTTTTTTAGTGAATTAATTAGAATTAAGCCGTAAAAATGTAAAATGTTTTTTTTCCTAATAAAATGTAGTTTTAGATCAACATTTTTCATTCTCAAAAGGAATAAATAATAAAAAGCACCTTAACATTTGTAAAGCAATTTCTCCCGAGTGTGGTAACACCCCATATGTGGTTATAAACTGATGTTTACGTATATGGGAGGGTTCAGAAGAAAAGGAGTGATATTTGACTTTTAGAGCATAGATTTTGCTGGAATGGTTTGTGGACGCCATATTGCATTCGTAAAACCCCTTAAGTACCAAACAAAAAGTGACCCTATTTTAGAAACTACACCCCTAAAGGCATTTATCAAGGGGGGTAGTGAGAATTTAGCCCCCACAGGTGTATTTCAGAAACGGTATGCCTATTCACCGCACAATATGTTGTGCCCAGCTTGTGGCACTGGAGAATCTTACCCTATAAATTGTTAAGCGGGTTCTCCCAGGTATGGTAATGCCTTACTTGTGGACATAAACTGCTGTTTGGACACACTGTAGGGCTAAGAAGGGAAGGAGCGCCATTTGGAGCGTGGATTTTGCTTGGTAGTGGTTTTTGTTTGAGTATTACTGGTATTTCAGTTTATAATGTGGGGACATATGTAATCTGTGAGGAGTACATCAGGGACATAAGAGGGTACAATAATGGGGTAAATAATACAATTATCCATAGATGTGTGGTATGCTGTGGAGCATTCTGTTATTCACAGGCCAGTGTCACACTGATAAACGGTGTCCTTTCTTATCCCCCTTTTGTAACTCTGCACCTTTTGGGGACTTTACTTCCTTTGTAGTTTGGGAAATTTTGCTGGGAAAGTATTGCGCTGGTATAATACGGGCGCCCTCGCTTCCAGGAGATGTGCTTTGTCACTTCCCCACCTCATTCCTAAATACTAGGGCCCTGAAACTGAAGGAATGTTCCCGTCCAGCCTGCACATCGGGATGTTTTTTCATCTCTGCATTACTAGTGCCATAACTTGTTTTTATTTTTTGGTTGATGGACTGGTGTGGGGTCTTGTCTTTTGTGAGACGGGCTGTGGATTTTATTGGTACGATTTTGGGACACACAACTATTTGATCACTTTTTACCCAAAAATTTTTGAAGAGGAAATAAACAAAAACATGCAATCCTGGAATGTTTTTTTCTCCATCCACCGTGCTCCATAAATTACATGTTAACTTTATTCTGCAGGTCGATACGATTACGGCAATACCAAATTTTAATTTTTTTCATGTATTGCAGCTTTTGTACAATAAAATAATAAAAAAAAAAAAAATTGTTTTCTGTCTCGCCATTTTCGCAGGCGGGTGCTCGTAGGCTTCCGTACAAGGCAGAGCAGGAGGTCATTGTTAGGCCTTCGGTTGCCATAACAACCATTGGCAACCCAGCGATCGTCGCTGGGCTGCCGGTAGGCTCAAAACCCCTTAGATGCTGCGCTCTCTATCTGATTGGTTAATTGGCCGAATCGGAGACTAGCTCCGGTCCTGGCCGTTACAGCGAGTAATATACAGCACTGTAATGGTGCAGGCTCTGCTTCTAAGCCTGCACCATTACCGCGACTTAATGGTACTGCGCATTGTGGGAACCCCTGCCCACCTGCCCATATGGTGGATGTCGGGAAGGGGTTAATTTAAATGTTTTTTTTTTGGGTACATTAAAAAAAACTAACGCTTATATGACATACTGCAGTACTAATGTATTGCAGTAAGTCGTGATTCTTACAAAGATGGCAAACCTGAGGGCCTTCATTAGGTATTACATGGCAGTCACCTGCTATGTATGGAGCGAGCTCACAAGCTGTAAATCTGCTCCATACTTCCCCGTAAGGGCTGGCACCTACATGTAAGTAGCAGGTCATAAAGGGGTTGTCCAGTCTTAAGAAATTGATGGCCTATCGTCAGGATAAACCATCAATATCTCATCGCTTCGGGTTAGACTCCCGACACCCCGCTGATCAGCTGTTTTGAAGGGGATAAAGCTGTGAACCACCACTACAAGTGTGTCAGAAATTCAGTGTAAGCCGTAAAGGAAATGAAGGGGAAGCAACAACGTACGAGTGCTGTGGCCCCTTAAAAATAGCTGATCGGTGGCGGACCCCGACCGATAAGGTATTTCTTAGGACTGGACAACCCCTTTTAGGACATTTTACACTTACCGATGATTGGGTTAGTGTCAAGAAGTGACACCCTGTCTTGTCTTCTTGTCTTCCTTTGGATCAACTTACTGTGTTATTAGAGTGCAGAAAAAAAACTACAGTGGATTGGATACATGCTACAATTTTTCCAATCCCCAGAATGCCGTATTAGTAGTGGAATTTAGCCACATAGTTCATCTATTGCCCTAATACCTATTTTTTAGTTCTTCATCTAATTTGCGTGAGGCTCTATCCAAGGATGCAAAGAGTCTTCTCGATGTGCAGGAGAAAAAAAATTCTACAGTAGCAGATTCTTTGTTGCTAACAATGCTTTATTAGACTTCACCAGGATAGTTTTACACATTGTCTTTTGTGCGATATTATTTCTCCTCTACTTTTAGAATAGACTGCACAAGCAGTGTAGAGCTGTCAATTATCGCCTTGCAGCAAAGTGGGAAATGTGCCTGTAACTCAGCCATTAGCAGCTCAACTACATCCCCAGGTCTTTGAAGGAGCTTCCCCGCTTTGTCAGCAGGTCCAACACCTCCATCAACTATGTCATCTCGCTCATATTGATTTTGGAGCAAAATAAGAAAAAAGGCAGCAGTTCTAATCTGACTCCATGCCAGGTCGCTGTTGGGGAACCAGGTCAATAGGCCCCTGCCCAGGAGGAATTGTAAGAGGAGTCGGATCTGCTTCTCATAGGAGATGAGGAGATGGTGCCTTCACAAGCACTCCAGCTGAGGGAAAGCAAAGAACCTGATCACTTTCTAGCAAACATGAATGCTGTGATGCTAGCTCCTCCACTACAACTTCAACCACGACCTTCATTATCCTCCTATATAGTTCATTGCTAGAGAGAAGACGAGTATCACCATTAGCAGCATCTGATGCCAATACAAGATTATTGACTCAGCCTTTTTTTGGAAGTGTGAAACATGGTCATGTTACAGAAGAGGAATACACAGTTAGGAATACACAGCTAGGAATACACAGTGAGGCCCCATGCACACGACAGTAAAAACTCCCGTTATTACGGGTCGTAATTACGACCCGTAATAACGGGCTCATAGACTTCTATTGGCGACGGGTGCCTTCCCGTTTTCTCACGGGAAGGTGCCCGTGCCGTTGAAAAAGATAGAACATGTCCTATTTCAGGCCGTAATAACGGCACGGACAGTCCATAGAAGTCTATGGAGGTCTCGTAATGACGGGTGGCTACATGTGTGCACCCGTCATTACGGCAGCGTTGCTAAGCGACGTCAGTAAATAGTCACTGTCCAGGGAGCTGAAAGAGTTAACTGATCGGCAGTAACTCTTTCAGCACCCTGGACAGTGACTACCGATCAGAATAAACCTGTAAAAAATAAAAATAAAAGACGTTCATACTTACCGAGAACTTCCTGCTTCCTCCAGTCCGGTCTCCCGCCCGTTGCCTTGGTGACGCGTCCCTCTCGACATCCGGCCCGACGTCCTGGATGACGTTTCAGGCCATGTGACCGCTGCAGCCAATCACAGGTCAATCACAGGCTGCAGCGGTCACATGGACTGCCGCGTCATCCAGGGATGTCGGGCTGGATGTGAAGAGAGGGACGCGTCACCAAGACAACGGCCGGGTAAGTATGAATTTCTTTAACTTTTATTACAGAAAGGGCTGTCCCTTCTCTTTATCCTGCACTGATAGAGAGAAGGGGTTGCCGATTAGTGCAGTGCTATTTTGCCGCCAAAAACGTGCCCGTAAATACGGGTGGAATACGGGTGACACCGGACCCATATTTACGGGCACGGGCTCGTAAATACTGGTGCAAAACGGGTCGAATACGTGTGACACCGGACCCGTATTTACGCCAGTATTTACGGGTGGGAAAAAATACGGTCGTGTGCATGAGGCCTTAGGTCAAGATTTATTCAGACAGTGACACGATCTTCATGATTTGGGCTTTGCATGCCACCACATTGGATATGAAATGAAACAACTGAGATGCAATTAAAGCATAGACTTTCAGGTTTAATTCAAGGGGTTGAACAAAACTATCCTGTGAAACGTTTAGGAATTGCAACCATTTTTCTACATAGCCCCTTAATTTCAGGGGCAAAAAAGAAATTGGACAAATGAACATTACCATAAATAAAATGTTTTAAAAAAAATACTTTGTAGAGAATCCTTTGTAGGCAATGACTGCCTGAAGTCTGGGACCCATAGATATCACCAGACTCTGGGTTTCCTCCTTGGTGATGCTTTGCCCGGTCTTTACTCCAGCGGTCTTCAGTTGTTGCTTGTTTGTGGGTCTTTCTACCCTAAATTTTGTCTTAAGCAAGTGAAATGCAGCTCGATCGGGTTGAGATCTGGTGATTGACTTGGCCATTGCAGAATATTCCACTTCTTTGCCTTAAAAAACTCCTGGGTTGCTTTCGCAGTATGTTTTGGGTCATTGTCCATCTGTACTGTGAAGCGATGTCCAATCAACCTTGCTGCATTTGGTTGAATCTGAGCAGAAAGTCTATCCCTGAACACTTCAGAATTCATCCGGCTGCTTCTGTCTTCAGTCACATCATCAATAAACACTAGTTACCCCGTGCCTTTGGCAGCCATACATGCCCATGCCATCACACTGCCTCCACCATGTTTTACAGAGGATGTGGTGTGCTTTGGATGATGTGCCGTTCCAAGCCTTCTCCATACTTTCTTCCTCCATCATTCTGGTACAAGTTGATCTTAGTTTCATCTGTCCAAAGAATGCTGTTTTCCGGAACAGGGATGGCTTCTTTAGATGTTGTTTGGCAAAGTCTAATCTGGCCTTTCTATTTTTGAGGCTGATTAACGGTTTGCACCTTGTGGTGAACCCTCTGTATTTGCTCTCATGAAGTATTTTCTTTATGGTAGACTTAGATACCGATATACCTACTTCCAGGAGAGTGTTCTTCACTTGGGTAGATGTTGTGAAGGGGTTTTTCTTCACCATGGAAAGGATTCTGCAATCATCCACCACTGTTGTCCTCCATGGACGTCCAGGCCTCTTGGTGTTCACGACCTCACCAGTGCGCTCCTAACATTTGTGCTGTCTCGCTGATGGATTTCTTCATTTTTTTCAGCATACCGATGGTCTGTTTCACTTGCATTGAGAGCTCCTTTGACCTCATGTTGTGGGTTCACATTAACAGCTTCCAAATCAAATGCCGCACCTGGAATCAACTCTAGACCTTTTACCTGCTTAATTGATGATGGATTAATGAGGGAGTAGCTCATGCAGCCCATTAAATAGCTTTTGAGATAATTGTCCAATTACCGTTGGTCCCTTGAAAAATAGGCAGCTACATATTGAAGAGCTATATTTCCTAAACCTTTCCTCAAATTACGATGTGAATACCCCCAAATTAAAGCTGAGAGTCTGCACTCTATGCCCCTATTGATTATATAACTGTACATTCAATATGTTTTGGTAAACAGCTAAAATGCCAAAACTTATGTCACTGTCCAAATAATTCTGGACTTAACTGTAGTGATTGGGTATCCAAAATTCTTTATTAAAATTGCAGATCCATCTCCGGGGCACTGAATGTAAAGGCCCTTTTACACCGGACGATAATCGGCCGATGCAGCGAGCGTCGATCAACAAGACATCGGCGCTCGTTTGCTCCTGTTGCACGGAGCCATGGATGGGGACGAGCGATCGTTGCTCCGATTGCTCGTCCCCATATGTTATCATGTCGGCAGCGCATCTCCCTGTTTACACAGGGAGATGTGCTGACGACAACAATAATATTTTACTTTTTTAAAACGATACGACCAGCAGATGATCGAGCGTTTGCACGTTCATCTGCTGATCTCTGCCCTTTTTACACAGGGCAATTATTGGCAACGAGCGTTCTATGAACGATCGTCTGCCCGATAATTGCCCAGTGTAAAACCCCATTGAGAATGAAATACAAAATAGAAACACTTACCGTGGTATCCTGATCTTTTTTCTTCTTTTCTGTTCCATATCACAATCCACAGGATGAAAAAGAAAAACATAAGAAACATGGCAAACATGGAGGAGATCAGAAATACATGTCTCCTGCTTTCTCTGGCAGATTTCTGAAAGTTTGGAGATTGTTATATGGTATGTGATTTGCTTTCTTCTCATTTTCTTTCCCCAATTAATTTCCAGGTTGAGTGTTTGCTTAATAATGATATTCCTAAGATCATATCTAATAAGCTGCTTATCTAAAATACATGGATGTGTCTTTAAGGCTTCGTTCACATCTGCGTCAGGGCTCTATTCCGATGCTCCGTCTGAGCTTTGCCTCAGAATACTATAGTTTTCCGTTTCCATCATCATTGATTTCAATGGTGACGGATCCGGTGCAAATCATTTCTGTTTGTCTCAGTTGTGCAAGGGTTCTGTCGTTTTGACGGAATCAATAGTGATTCCGTTAAAACGACGGAACCCTTGCACAACTGAGAAAAACGGAAACCATTGGCACTGGATCCGTCACCATTGAAATCAATGGTGATGGAAACGGAAACCTATGGTTTCCGTTTGTGTCCGTCAGGGTTCCGTTCTGATGTTCATCGGCTGATTGCATCGTTTTAAATGCCCAAAATATTACTGTTAGCTCCTTGTGAAAAGATGCAAACGATAGACGAGCTGGTTTGTTGATCTGCGCTCTTTGTACATGTCAAAATGGGCCAGTGTAAAAGGACCTTTACTCTCTTCCAGCTGCTCCTCTTCTACAGACATTTGCAAAAATTTAAAAATCCTAAGTAACCCTCCAGTTGGCATTAAATATTTTCACTATACATGCAGAATGTATAGTTAGCATGCCTGTGCCCTCCCTTTTGATGTATGTAAACTGACTACCAGCTACTCAGACTACCCTATGCACAGTATACTTTGGTAGTCTGAGACATGCCCCCTGCTCTCAGATGAACTAGTGCTTTTAATCTTCAGAGAGCAGGGAGCGTGTCTTAGATTACCAAAGCACACTGTTCATTGGGCAGTCTGAGAAGATAGTGATCATATAACCTACATGAAGAAGGGACTAGTACAAACTGCAGCAAAAAGTGGGGACACTAAGTATGCTAACTATACATTCTACATGTATAGTAAAATGTTTATTGTGAACCGGAGGGTCGCTTTAGGCATTTAGGGAACCAAAAATAAAAGCTTGTTACAGATTACAAAGTTAGCGCACAATCCATATTAAGTATGTTATGCTATTTCTGAAAATGTAGAGAACCCCTTTAAATAATTGCTACCAGAAGATGTATATTAGGTCCTCCCAAGTGCATACAAGCCAATAGTCCTAATTTTTAAAGGGTCTACCCCACAAACTGTACAGCTAAAAAGTGGGCTTATGTAAATTTGCATAAAAAGGGGCATTTCTTGAAATTTTTGTGGCATTCTTGTACAGAGTTGGGGCATGGCTCAATTGCCTTGCTATTGGGGATTCAAATGTTGGTTGTGTTTCTAAAATGGGAAAAAAATATTTCAATATGTAATTCCTGTATCGAGATATCACAGGAAGAATATCTACTGTGCTTTTGTGTACATGAGAACACTTCAGTTCCTATGCTATAGAGATATACAAATAAAAACCAGTACAGCATGTACAGTAGTATAGTAAAATTCAGGGTGCAGCCATCTCTACTGGTTCACCGGTACTGTTCAGATGACGAAAACAGGCTCCTTATCAAAAGATGCTTGTCCAAAAGTATATAGGACTCGTGCTCCCCTCTCATGTCGCCCTCTTGTCTACTATCTGATGAAGAGGTATTTTCCTCGAAATGTGTTTAAAACCTTGAGACAATTAAATGTATATACTTCTTGATTAACATGGACTTTGATTATGGTCATTACTTGAGCGGGAAGAGACAGTCCTGTATTATTTTGAACAAGCTTCTTCCTATGCTATGGCTGCTCTGTGTTATCATGGGGACACTGGGCCTAGTAGTAACAAAACAGACCTCTTTTTCTTGTCGGTGCTAGAAGAATAAAACCTGGGTTGCTTTTGGATCAAGTCAACCAATGATAACACTAAGTTGGCAATCAGTGGCATAACTACTGCCGTATCGGCTGCTATGTGGCCTACAGACTCAGAGGGACCTGTTGCAAGGAACTGGTGTGTGGCGGTGAAAAATGAAGTGAAGAAAAGCATAGATCAAGGAGCGGTAAATAGAGGGGTCTGAATTTATTTAGGGGTCTTAATTAATTTTAGGGTCTGATCTTGGGTCGGAAATAGGGGTTTGGGGTCTGATTTAAGAGTCTGGTCTGGAGTCTGAATAAATTTAGGTATCAAGTTTGGGGTTTGAATTTATTTAGAAGTCTGATCTCAGATCGGAATTCGTTATTGGGGTCTGATCTGGAGTGCACATTTACTTGACTTTTCTGCTCCACCCTGGTTTGGCCGATCAGAGGTGTTTGTCTCTTTGCTATTGAATCATACTTCTCGAATACATCACGTTTTATCATCCTCACCGTCTTTCCATACTGGTTATTGTTCTGATACCTGTTTATGGTTTGTTGTAGTTTTCTTTCTCTCTTCTTTTGTACCAAACCTTTAAAAACATACTAAGAATTGTTCTCTTTATTTTACAGAAATTGCATAGAATTGTAGATTTCATCAAAAAATATCATTATAATTCTTTCATACACAGCTTTTATGGATTCCTGGTGTGGATTTTTTTTCTTTTTGCAATAAGGGCTAGATTTACCAAATATCACATTCTGAAAGTTGTATGTTTTTGTAGATAAGTGATACATAACAATTGTCCTATGGTTTTAACCATAGTGATGTCTTGTGTGTCCTGTAAATTTTACTACTATATTATCAACATATTTCCATGGGTAAGAAAATTTTTGAAAGGTTACTTTCACGAATTCTCATTGAGTAAATCGAACTCTTATTCTCATTACACAATGACAAAGCTCTATATTTACATGACAGTCATGAGTAGTTATACCCCGTGACACGGATATTGTGGAGTTTTTCTTGTGGCCGGGATGTATACTCCATATAGGGCTTGACTTTCTCTACAAAACATGAATACTGGCATAACACAACCTTCAAAGACACACATGAAGCCATGGTAAAACATTCTCAACTGATGAAAACACCAAAACTGTTTCTTGATCCTAAACAGAGAACAACCTTCTTCTCACCAGAGTTATCATTTCAGACAAAATGTTTTTCTTAATACTACAGACACTGTGGGTATCCAAATAAGAAACGCTTCTAGGTGCTTATGACTTTGGGTAAAGGAAGACAATGGCCCTCAAGATACAAAAATAATGGTAACATGAGACTAGGTTAAGTCCTCTGCTAATTTGTATGAGAAACCATGATTTTTTTTTGATGTCCGGAAGGAAAACGGCAGCTCAGATCACAGAAATCCATCATTTTGTTTTTGTACCGTGGATAACCCACTAACAGGATTTTACTCTAGCTGTAAAAAGTTTAATTGTACATTTATATGATGACTAAAAAAAACAGCACTGGATGTTTTGCTTCTGCTTTATCGCTTGTGACTTTCTACTCCGGCTCACTGCTGTTTGTAGTTTTCTCCCATAAACTCTCCTCACTTTGTGCTGGAGATCCCGCAGAGGTACGTGCTCTGAGTCCTTGAAATCGGCGGCACTCTGGACATACTCTAATATGTGTACATTCTCTGGCTACTAGAGCTGCTTCTTGTGCCAGTCTCTGTGCCAATGGGTCAGGCCCACTACCACCACATAGTTTACCATTACTGAGAATACTAGTACTGCGTCCTCTTCTATCATCCTGAATGGTAGATCTAGAACGTATGATACCCCCACGCCTACGACGTGGTAGGAGACTGTCTTTACAAAGAATTATGTTGCTTAACTCTGTCGCCATTTCTTTGCACACAGAAACCTAGAAAAAAATAAAAAATATTAGATAATATATAATAAACAACTGGGCTATTTAGAGCATGGGTATTAGACATAATGCTAAATAAGAAGTCGTATTTTACCTCAGATTCTTCAGAATTGCGTAAGGTCCACAGGAACTCAAGCACTGCCATGAATATAGCCACTATTAGACCACAGATTAACACCACAAAGATGCCACCAATGTTTTCCATTCCTAAACCTGAGAAGATAAAACCACAAATCATGAGTGGGGTTGTTTCTCTAGAAGGTGCATGTATTTCTGCATGCTCCATTCAGATGAATGGAAATGATTTTCCATCGCAGAAATTTCTGCAACAAAATCTGCCACGTGTGAATCCACTTTAATACATAGACTAGATCAGGACTGTACAAGCTCCTGCTTTGGGCCCTCGCTACCTTATGACAGGAAACTTAAACCGCAGCATAAGTACCAATAATTAAAGGCATGGGTAATAGCCATGTATCAAAGAACCCACATAGAAGTGCTAGATAGCAGAAAGCCACCAACCCACAAAAAGGAACAATGTTTTTTCACCTGATTGGGCCCCTCAACCTCTGGGCCTCATAGCAGCTGCTACGCTTATATTTATGCCCAGGACGAGGCTGCAGCCATTAAACCCCTTTTTTCACTTTTTTTTTTGTTAACTCTTAGGCCACTGTCACACAAATGAAGGAGCTAGGCCTGAGGATAGAGATGGACGTGGCGCCAATCTATGGTTTCCAAGTAGTGTGCTCACCATTATTAGACGCGCTATAGAGCCATGCATTGGTCCTGTCTGGAGAATTAGTAGAAGGCCACATTCACACAGCAGTATTTTGCATTAGAATTTGGAAGCCAAAACCATGAGGAACCTACACAGAGAAGAAGTATAATGGAAACATTTGTATATTTTCCGTGTTATGGACCCACTTCTGGTTTTGCTAACAAATACTGAAGCAAATACTGACAAATACACACCACCATCTGTGGCCCCCTCCAGTTAAAATATATTACAAACTTAATTACACCCCACTGTGCGGTCAGTTCAAAAGACTGCTTAATTGAAAAGCCATTGTGCTTGTACTGTCAAATGCAGCATATCACAGGTTAAATTGGGTTGGCAAAAAAATTAAGATAATGAAAAATGGTCAGCAAATACTGTAGGTATTTAACCCCTTAAAGGGGTTTTCCCATGTTGGACATTTATGACATATGCACAGGATATGTCATAAATGTCAGATAGATGCGGGTCCTTTTCTCTAGAACGGGGCCCCCAAAATCCTGTTATAGCTTTTTGTGCTCACGCTGCCTCCCGGCCACTTCCTGATTACATGGTTGGGAGTTACAGAAACAGCATAACTCACTGAGCTACCCTGTTTCCGTAAATGTAATTTATTTTTTGGTGGGGGAAATGGAAAATAAGCATTTTCACCGTTGTTTTTGTTGTATTTTTCTTTACGACAGTCACCCAGGTGTTTAATTAATGTTAACTTTATTATTCAGGTCATTATGATTGCGGCGATACCATGTATGTGATTAGCTTTGTGTTTTTTTTTTACACTTCTAGTAAATAAAACCACTTTTTACTATAATCTTCTTTTTTTTTTTTTATAAACTTTATTTAACGGTTTTAACTTTTTTTTAGTCCCACTAGTGGACTTTACTTTGGGATCTTCTGATAACAGATATAATGCTTCGGTATACTCCGTGTAAAACTGACAAGCAATCTATTAAGCCATGCCTCTAGCACGGCCTAATAGGCATATAGCCAGAGCAGGCCTTGGGGTCCTTTGTTAGGACCCTGGCTGCCATGGCAACCCATTGGCGGTCGCATTTGTTGGCTGCAGATCGGTGACAGAGGTAGCTCCCTCCCACTGTCAAACCACTTATATGTCGCAGTCGCTATTGACCTCTGTATTTAAGGGGTTAAACATCAGAGATTGGAGATTTTGGAGCCATTGCAGCGAGAGCCTGGCTATCATTTACGCGCGGGCGCAGCATCTGCGCAAAATCAAGTACATGCACGGTGGAATGCGCAAATGGCTGACTTTCTTTGCTGTGCATGTACATGTTTATGCGCCATGGGGTTATGCGGCGACCAAAATTTATTAGTAGTGTACTCACTGCAGTAAGTGACTGTGAAGGATCACCACTATGTATATTTGTGTGTGTTTGCAAAAATCATTATTATTCTTACATAAAGCTTCTCAGTATATCATATTCTGCTATAATGCTACGTAGTATGATAAGATGGCGCCGGAGCATGAGACAACGCCCTGGAATGTGAAAAAAGCAACATGAAGTATTAACCCACAAACTTACTGAACAAATAAGAAAAGGACATGTTTGAACAAGAACCAATTAGCACCTTGGAGGTGTCACAAGATCATATACTGATAATTGACGCCATTTTTGCTATATAATTTTTGCATTGTTTTAAATAAAGTTGTTGTGCTCCTATCTCATCGAGAGAGGATATTCTACCTGAGCTCTGCTTCTGGTGTAATTCTTCCCGCGCTACTCGGTGAAAACCAGGCTGACTAACTGGGAACGAGGATCTAAAACTTCACATGACTACACTCGCTAATATACGTGGGTAAGTAAAAAATTATCCGCACTCCGGTTATATTAAAACTTCTGTTGGCCGCACAGTCTTATCATCGCTTACCGTACCAGGAAACTGTCTCCCCAGTCACTGCTGTGCAGGTTTGAACGTGTTACATCTGTTTATTTGTGACTGCGATGCGAGAAACGATGGCTGCCCCACTTGTGAATTACAAGAGCAGCATACAGTGATTTGTTTTTTGTGGTCTGAGGGTGTGTCTGGTGTCGATATTTATCGAAGACTTTGTGAAGAAACGTTGCACAAGTATCAGCTATGAAGAAGGCGCCGGACGACCGTCTACGTCCACGATTGATGACAACATTGAGCGTGCACGTGAACTGATTCTATTGGATAGACTATAACTTGTTTAGTCCCCTGAAAGAAGCCCTACGAGGAAGACGTTTCATGTCTGATGAAGAGGTGAAGACAACGGTGCATTCGCTGCTCGTAGCTCAGCCTAAAACATTTTTTAACTCCTTAACGCCGAAGGACGGATATATCCGTTCTCAGCAGCTGCTAGTTCGCGCAGGAGGACGGATATATCCGTCCTGTGATGGCGCGGGTACTGTCACTGTACCCACGCGATCAGCGGCAGGAGCACGGCTGTTATACACAGCCTGGCTCCTGCTGCAACTGCCGGAATCGAAGCGCGCTTCGATTCCGGCAGTTTAACCCATTAAATGCCGCTGTCAATAGTGACAGCGGCATCTAATGTGTTTGACAGAGGGAGGGAGCTCCCTCGGTCACCCGATCGGCGCCCCCGCAAACAAATCGCGGGTCGCCGTCGGGTTTCCATGACAGCCGGGGGTCTAACAAAGACCCCCAGGTCTGCCTTCAGCATCTGCCTGTTAGGCGATGCCGGAGGCATGACCTAACAGGTTGCCTGTCAGTTTTACACTGACAGGCAATAATGCTTTGGTATACTAAGTATACCAAAGCATTATATATGCGATCGGCACATCGCATAGTGAAGTCCCCTGATGGGACTTAAAAAAAAAAACTGTCAATCAGTTAAATAAAGTTTGTAGAAAAAAAAAAAAATAATTACAGTAAAAATCAAATAAAACTACTTTTTTTGCCCAAAAAGTGGTTTTATTCTGTAAAAGTGTCAAAACAAATCACACATACACATATATGGTATCCCCGCGATCGTAACAACTTGACCAATAAAATGAACACATTAATTAAACCGCCGGATGAACGGTGTCCAAAAAAACCGCAAAAAACAACGGCAAAATTCTCTCTTTTCTCCCATTCCCCCCATAAAAAATAAAATAAAAGTTAATCTATAAGTCCTATGTACTCCAAAATAGTACTAATGAAAACTACACATTGGCCCGCAAAAATCAAGCCCACATACGGCCACATCGACGGAAAAATAAAAAAATTACGGCTCTTGGAATGCGGCGATGCAAAAACAAGTAATTTTTTTCTAAAAGGGTTTTTATTGTGCAAACGTAGGAAAAACATATAAAACCTATACATATTTGGTATCCCCGTAATCGTGCTGACCCATAGAATAAAGGTAACATGTTATTTACGCTGCATAGTAAACGGCGTAAATTTATAACGTGGAAATTAATGCTGGAATAGCTGCTTATTTTCAATTCTCTCCTAAAATAAAGTTAATAAAAGTTAATCAATATGTTATACGCATCTAAAAATGTCGCAATTACAAAATACAACTCGTCCCGCAAAAAACAAGCCCTTATACCGCTATGTCGACGGAATAAAAAAAAAGTTACGACTCTTGGAATGCAACCGTGAAAAAACAAAAAATAATCCTTGGTCATTAACGTGCAAAATGGCCCGGTCATTAAGGGGTTAATGTAAGAATACGAAAGCTTGTAGACAGATGGAAAAAGTGTATTGAAAAGCAGAGAGATTATGTCGAAAAATTATGTATTTGTCTTTACTGAAAGTTGATTAAAATAAAATCTACAGCCAGAGTGCGGATAGTTTTTGACTCGCCCTAATTCCGGTCGTCCGTCGTGCTGATTCTGAGATTTTCTTTGATTTTTATAGCACTGCGGGGGACCGGAAGTCTAGTTGCACAGCCTTCTTTAATACGACTCTTCGTCACGTGACCGACCCCGCTGTACTCCATGTAATCGATGTACTACTGCTCCGGCTTGTACATGGAGTACAGCGGGGTCGGTCACATGACAAAGAGTCATATCGTTATCAAAGAAGGCTGTGCAACTAGACTTCTGGTCCCCTGGCAGCGTTATAAAAATCTATGAAAATCTCAATTAGCGCGACGGGGGACTGTAAAGTATATTAGCGCATGTACTCACATACTGCAGTGAGTACACTGCCAATACTTTTTGGTCCCCGCATAACCCCTTTAATGTTCATAGCCACTGCCACTTCTAACCACACGACACGGATAATAATGCAAAAACTTATATTCGTAGACATTTTTTCAGAAGAGCATGGTTACCTTTTGCCCTGTGGTCTTCTTCTTTTGGACATTTACCGCCATCCCACCACTTTCGTTTCAGATCCTCTAGACAGTTGTTTTCTTGCAGCTGTAAGATTGCCAAATCAAATTCATCTCGGAAAACTGAGCCTTCAGGGCAAAGAAATATTAATTAATTTACATTCTGTCTACAAATGTTCCTAAAGTTATTTACTTATTCATTTACAAAATTTCATTTTAGTACCATGTATTCAAAATGAGCTATCCCTAGGGCAGTAGAAATAACATCCTACATCATATTCTTTATTAATATGCATTTAATGCAACTGACAATGAAAAAAATGTTCTTCTAGAGTAGCTCCGGGCACGTACTTGTAATAACAAATACTAGTCAGTATAAAGCAGCTACGTAAGTTACTTAGTTAGGGAGATCTGTGCCTTTTCTCTCTAAGGGCTCATTTAGACGAGCGTAAAACTCGTCCGTGTGCTGTGCGTGAAAATCACGCACAGCACACTGACCCATTGAATCCAATGGGGCCATTCAGACATGCAGGAGTTTTTATGCAGCGTGTGTCCATTGCGTAAAACTCACTGCATGTCCTATATTGGTGCGTTTTTCATGCACCTACGCGCCCATTGAAGTCAATGGGTTCGTGAAAATAACGCACTGCACATGGTTGCATATCCGTGTGCTGTGCGTGATTTGCGCATTAGTTTCATTGAAAAAAAAAAAAAGATGTGCCTTGCGAGTGCATGAAAGTCGCATGCCACCTGCAAAGCACACTGATGCATAACGCAACACACACGGACCAGATTCAGGCGCGTTAAAATGACGGAACCCTTAGGCTGGATTCACACGACCATGTTACGTCCGTAATGGACGGAACGTATTTCGGCCACTAATCCCGGACCGAACACACTGCATGGAGCCAGGCTCCTAGCATCATAGTTATGTATGATGCAAGGAGTCCCTGTCTCGCTGCAGGACAACTGTCCCGTACTGTAAACATGATTACAGTATGGGACAGTTGTCCTGCAGCAAGGCAGGGACTCCTAGCATCGTACATCACTATGATGCTAGGAGCCCGGCTCCCTGCACTGTGTTCGGTCCGGGACTTCCGGCCGAAATACGTTCCGTCCATTACGGACGTAACATGGTCGTGTGAATCCAGCCTTACACAACGGTGACAAACGGAAACCATTTGCATCGCATCAGTCACCATTGAAATCAATGGTGATGCAAACGGAAACCTATGGTTTCGTTTGTTTCAGTTTGGATTCCGTTCATGGGTTCCCCTGACGGAAAGCTCCCACGGAACCCATGAACAGAGTCCTGATGCAGATGTGAACGAAGCCTTAGACAACTAGCAACAGTTTTACACTATAGATTCATTACAATGTGCTGCATGAGGCTGGATTTCAGTGAGAAGGCAAGTAAAACAAATATATTACATAGTTTTATTATTTTTGCACAAGCAGGCAAATTAGCGAACAAAAATAATGTTAAAAAATATATGTGTTACATACCTATGGGCATGCCAATACCATAGCCCTTAGTGTCCAACAGACCTCCAACCTGAGTAAGGTTGCAGTTACGTTGGCGATAGTACTCATTCATGGTAGACTCCAGTAGGAAAGCATAATTGGAGTTCAACACTCTGGCTATACCTTCCTCTGTGCTCTTGACAAATACACTTGGTTGTTTGGAGTGCATGTAATTCCACATTCTTTGATAGGTCTGGTAACGAGAATTCTAGGAGGGGAAAACAGAGGTTTGCTACAGTTTATTTACTCAAGCATGTCCGATTTGCATCTGCAAAAAACAGGCCACCGCTTCATGCATGTAACCGTCAGTGTTGCGCCAGTGTGGTTTCCTTGTGTCATCCGTTTTTCTCTTCTGCAAGTACTGACTGGTTTTCTTTTTTTTTTTCTCTGCATTTCTTTAGAAACTATTGCGTGAAAAACAGACAGCACATAGATGTCATCCATTTCTGTGTTTTTCACGCACCTATAGACATCCATAGGCAAGTCTGATCCGCAAAAATGGACTAGAATAGGAGCGAGTTTCATGCAATGGATACACGCTCCGTGAAAAAACACGCATGTGTGAATAGCCCCATTGAAAGGCATTGGTCAGTGTGCGGTCAGTTATTTAAGCGGACATTCACACAAACGTATTTAACGTCCGTGTGCTAAGGCCTTACATTGGTGAAAAGTTTTCTTCTGTTGGGAACACTGAAACACTGTTAGGTACTGTTACATCATTGAATAGACTAAAGTTGGAAAGATCTGCAATGTAAATTAAACTGGAAAAATAATAGCCCTTTGTAACATCTCATGCATATGTCCATACGTAGTACAGAGGGACAGGGACTACATGTACCACTGTGAGTCAGAGTTTTATTCTCTAAACACAATGCTTCTTGGGGAGAATACCTTCGTAATATGGTATATGATGGACAATGGCGGATCCCCATAGGTCTGTTTAGGGCAGCTGCCCAGGGCCCGAGGCTCCCGGGGGCCCATGGCCGCCCAAAAAAGGACAAACTGTATGGGGCAGAAAGCCCCAAGTGACAAGGACTGGAAGGCCCTTAAATAAAACTCAATTGTATACAAATCCTTTAGGCGCGGATACGATTGACAGTGCTGGCAAGGGAAACACGGGTTCCCTTCCCTGCCATTCAGCACTTTTTTGTGATGCAGATGGCGAGTTGACATCATCGCACTACCTGCGTCGCTCTGCTGGATGAGGCCTGGTCTGAAGAGACCATGCCTTTATCGCTCGATAAGAGGGCGTTGTGGGAGCAGGGACTGGTGAGTTTGGTGCTATCTCCGGGGGGAGGGGAGTGTCATTATCTACAGGGCGGGGTGAGTGCCACTATCTACTAGGTGGGCTGTGTGGCACGATCTACAGGGCGGGGTGTGTGAAACTATATACAGGGGGCTCTGATGGGCACCTACTACAGTGCGAATTGTAAACGGAACTATCTACAGGGGGCACTGTGAGTGGCACTTTCTACTGGGGCATTGTGAGTGGCACTTTCGACAGGGGGCACTGTCTGTTGTGCTTTACTTTACAGGGTTTGACACAATTGTATTCAGGGGCATTGTGTATGGTACTATTATATTTAGGGGCGCAGTCTATGGGGCCATTATTTTCAGGTGCGTGGTGTATGATACTATTATATTTTAAGGCATAGTGTGTAGCACCATGAGAATTTATAGGTGCATGAATGTTGGATTAGTGAGGAGCTGAAAACATCTGAGTGGAAAATTCTGCAGAAATGGGTTGTGGCCGGAAAAAGTAGTCATGAGGTCTGGACCGGATGGAGAAGAAAAGAGAAAAAGAATGACTAGAATCTGAGAAAACATCTCCTGTGAGTCCCTGGATTTATAGAGAGTCTGTCACCTCTCCTGACATGTCTCTTATAGGAAATCCTTGTATTCCACAAAAAGTCTGATGTAGTCTAAGACTAATAAATAAAAGGGTGTTACCATTCCCCTTGTCAAGAGGATATGTCCATACGCAGTGTTATGATGTCAGCAATGGTTGGAGATGTCAGCATGTAGGGACACAGCCCTTTGACACGGGGAATTGTAACACTTATTTTTCAATGCTGGCACAGCAATGTTAGCACGCGGCGGTGGCAGTGAAGGAGGACCCAAGTTTGGGGAACAGCCCAAGGCCTATGGTCTCCTCAATCCGCCACTGGTGATGGAGCATGGCACATTTTTTATTTTTTTCTGTACGGGATCAGACAGAAAAATCCTTTGTACATCTCTGTATCAAATCCAAGACATTTGGAGGTATAGTATGCCCCTACAGCTCCATACCACATGACATCTAATACAGTGGGGAAAAAAGATATATATATATATATATATATATATATATTGTAGTAGTGCAGCTACTGGACAGTGCAGAAACTGTCCAGTTTCAATCAACCAGGGAACATGTACAGCAGAGAGGGTTTTCTCTGCTGTTGCTTGGGTGTAAAACCAGGAATAGGGCCTGGTTTGCTGGAGTGTGAAGAAGGGCGTCTTCCACTCTGTACAGACAGTCCATGTCTTGGGCTGTCTGATGAGCTTAGTTAGGCTTCACCTGAGATGGCTCTTTAATTCAGGTGTGTGCAGTTCACACAGGGCTCTCAGTCTGGGGAAGACAGACATGCTAGCCTGTGAGAGTCACCACCGTGTAAGGTAAAGCTGTGAAGGTTTTGAGGTACTGGGCACAAGGCTCAGTGTCTCGTAGTGAGGGACACTGAATGTGTTAGTTAGAGGCTGGACGGCCTAGGGTTTATTTTGTATGTTTTTTGTTGTAATACCGCTTTCTGTGGTGAAGACAATAAAGCTAGCTGCGGCTGGTTTAAACGTTTATTCAATAAGTTGGAGTGAACTTTATATGTGTGCTAACCATCTCACCCTGGAGATGGCGATCCTGTGAGCTAAGTGGTCCCCAAGTTGTCACAATATATATAAAGAATCTAGCAAAGACTTTTGGTTGGAATCTGTGTCGGAGATCTATGAGAGGCAAAGAAGTGAGGAGACACAATGACAGAATCTGTGATGTGCAAGGGACTCTCCTGGACTTTGCAGACTTTTTTACACAAGAAAAAGAAAACTGGGTTATTTGCTACAATTCTGCTTGTTTAAGCGGAAATTGTAACCGATTCTCAAAGGTTAAAAAATAAATTAAAAAAAAGTCTCTCCCCCTGATGCTTGAGTATGGTTACTCTATAGCTGCTCCAAAATCTACTGAATGACAAATATTTACTTGAAAGAAGGTCATGCTGGAGCCGCCATGTATGGTACCATACTCAATGGTGGTCTGGTCTGCCAGGTCATCCACTGACTCGATTGGTACATCCATTCTTTGTACAGTGAGAAAGGCAGCAAGATTTGCTGTGTATGATGATATTATTATTAGGGTGAATGCCCACCTGGAATAGCAAAATAAAAACACACAGAAATTTAGCTAGGGTTACCCCATATCTTATTACCTGCAAAACAAATGAAATGAAATGGTTTGTTTGGTTTGTTAAATCTGTTTTAACTTTAATGCTTAGTGATTTTAGGCTGAGTATTGCACACAGTAAGGTCTCATGCGCAGGGCACTGCATATTAATTGACCCAATATAGACAATGGAAACCTTTGGTGACTTTTTTTTAATGTAATCTAACTCTAACCCCACACAATCTAAGGCCTGATTCACACAAACGTGGGACGGCCGTCCCACAGACCTATGTAATTCAATGTGGCCGTTCACACAGCCGTTGTGTTAAGGATCTGCCAGGCACAGCTTCTGTATCCACGCCCATAGGTAATCAGTCTGCACCTGATTCTATGTCTGTGAGACTGACTCCATCTTCCACCACTCAGGATGGCAGGCTTAGGAGTGGGAGAGCCTATCACAGTCTGGCCAGACGGAGCTAGCTCCCGCCCTCTGTCTATTTATACCTGCCTTTCCGGTTCCTCCTTGCTTGTGAATCTTCTCTGTTGGTTTCCTGGCCCTGCTGCAGCTTCTGTACTATTTGTCCCTGCTTCATACTGACCCTGGCTTACTGACTACTCTTCTGCTCTGCGTTTGGTACCTCGTACACTCATGGTTTGACTCGGCTTGTTCACTACTCTCCTGCTCTGCGTTTGGCACCTCGTTCTCTCCTGGTTTGACTTGGCTCGTTTACTTCTCTTGTTGCTCACGGTGTTGCCGTGGGCAACTGCCCCGTTTCCCTTTGTTCTGTGTTTCCTTGTCTGGTTGTCTGTCGTGCACTTACTGAGTGTAGGGACCATCGCCCAGTTGTACCCCATGGCTTAGGGCGGGTCGTTGCAAGTAGGCAGGGACTGAGTGGCGGGTAGATTAGGGCTCACTTGTCTGTTTCCCTATCCCTGTCATTACACGTTGTTTCAACGGACCGTGTGAAGGGTCCGTGGGAAAATAGGACATGTCCTATCTTTTCACGCATCACGCATCCCTCCATAGACTCTCAACTATGGTATATGCGTGACATTGCGTCCCGCAGCGCGGAGCACGGATGCACCTCGGATGTGAAAAATGGCAGTTTTTCAAGTCCGAGATGCGCAGCTTTCGTTTGAATCAGGCCTAACCCTAATACTGAATAAATCTAAGTTGATCAACCCAGGTTTGATTGGTATAAGGGTATGTGCACACACAAAATCAAAAACGTCTGAAAATACAAAGCTGTTTTCAAAGGAAAACCGCTCCTGATTTTCAGATGTTTTTAAGCCACTCGTGTTTTTTTGCTGCGTTTTTTACAGCTGTTTTTGAGCTGTTTTTCTGTAGAGTCAATGAAAAACAGCTCCAAAAACGGCTCAAGAAGTGACATGCACTTTTTCTCTGGCGTTTTTTTTACGTGGCAGTTTTCCAGCCCGTCGGAACAGAATGCCCACATACACCCACATTAACTTTACTGAAGTGTCTTGAGAGTGAATAGACATTGCCTCCAGGCAGGATGCGATGTCTATTCACACTCCCGAGACTTCGGTAAAGTTTGTGTGGGACTTAATCACAGCACAGCATGATCTCGCGAGATCACACTGTGAATGACAGCACAGCGTGATCTCGCGAGATCACGCTGTGCTGTGTGAGTAAGTCCCACAAAAACTTTACCGAAGTGTCGGGAGTGCGAATAGACATCGCATCCTGGCTGGAGGTGATGTCTATTCACTCTCAAGACACTTCAGTAAAGTTAATGTGGGTGCATGTGACAGCACAGCGTGATCACGCGAGATCACACTGTGCCGAGAACAAATGGACATGAATGGAGAGAAGTGTATGGCGCTGATTGGTCAGTGTCATACACTGCTCTTTACAACGTCCACTTGGTCAAAAGTTAAAAAAACGCCCAGTTGGGCATTAAGAAAATAATTAGCATGAATCTAAAATTGCTCAAAAATGATATTTTTTTCAAAATAAAAAACCACTGAGATAGGGCACTTATAATCTGGTGACAAAGCCTCTTTAACCCCTTCCCGACCTATGATGTGCCGGCACATCATGGATTGGGGAGGGGATGATGTTTTGAGCGGAGCCCGCTCCATACACTGCAGGTGTCAGCAGCTGACACGCTACTCTAATGGCCAGGAACAGCGATGGCGCTGTTCCTGGCCGTTTAACTAGTTAAATGCTGCGGTCAATAGCGAACATGGCATTTATAGGGTTTTCCCATGAAGGACATTTATGACATAGCCACAGGATATGTCATAATTGTCCGATAGATACGGGTCCCACCTCTGGGACCCGCACCTATCTCTGGAACATGGCCCCCTAAGCCCCGTTCCATCTTACACGGCTCCGCTGTCTCCCAGCCACTTCCTGGTTAGGTGGTCGGGAGTTACGGAAACAGCGTAACTCATTGAGCTACGCCGTTTCCGGAACTCTCATAGAACTGAATAGTAGTTACGGAAACAGTGTAGCATGCTACGCTGCTTCTGTAACAGCCATTCACTACTATGGGAGTTACGAAAACAGCGTAGCTCAGCGAGTTACACTGTTTCTGTAACTAATCCATGTATTGCAGTGTATTGTACCAGCAATCTAATGATCGCTGGTTCAAGTCCCCTAGGGGAACTAATAAAATGTGTAAAATAAGAAAAGTTAGATACATTTTCAGGAGTGTAAAAAAATATTAAAAGTTAAAAAAAAAACTAACTCTTCACATTTTTCCCCAAGCACAATGTAAGAAAAAGGAATGAAATAAAAAGTGAGAAAAAAATTGTATGTACCAAAAAATGGCTCTCAGAATCTGGTGAAACAGAACAATTTTTATTTTTTAACAAATAGTTTTTGCTTTGTAAAAGTAGTAAAAAAAAAATTTCCAATTTTTTTGTGGTCTAAAACCTGGGTACGACTTATAGTCAGGTCCGTCTCAGGCTATGTTTGTTAAGGATCTGCCAGGCACAGCTTCTGCATCTACGCCAATAGGTAATCAGTCTGCACCTGCTTCTATGTCTGTGAGACTGACTCCATCTTCCACCACTCAGGATGGCAGGCTTAGGAGTGGGAGAGCCTATCGCAGCCTGGCCAGACGGAGCTAGCTCCCGCCCTCTGTCTATTTATACCTGCCTTTCCTGTTCCTCCTTGCTTGTGATTCTTCTCGTTTGGTTTCCTGGCCCTGCTGCAGCTTCTTGATCTATTTGACCCTGCTACATATTTGACCCTGCTACATATTGACCCTGGCTTACTGACTACTCTCCTGCTCTGCGTTTGGTACCTCGTACACTCCTGGTTTGACTCGGCTTGTTCACTACTCTCCTGCTCTGCGTTTGGTACTTCGTACACTCCTGGTTTGACCCGGCTCGTTCACCACTCTTGTTACTCACGGTGTTGCCATGGGCAACTGCCCCTTTTCCCTTGCTTCTGTGTACCCTTGTCTGTTTGTCTGTTGTGCACTTATTGAGCGTAGGGACCGTCGCCCAGTTGTACCCTGTCGCCTAGGGCGGGTCGTTGCAAGTAGACAGGGACTGAGTGGCGGGTAGATTAGGGCTCTCTTGTCTGTTTCCTTACCCCCATCATTACAATGTTCACATGCTTAGCAAAAAACATCTGAAAATACGGAGCGGTTTTCAAGGGAAAATGCCCCGAAAAACGCCTGAAAACACTACGTGTGCACATACCCTTAGTCAGAAAAATACGGTATATATATTTTTTTACTTTTACAACATATACCTCGTTCTGTGAATGACAACACACTTGTAGCAGCAGTTCACAGTATTACAGCCTTCTCCTATTCAAGTGAATGGTAGAAGGCTGGTTGGCGGGGATGAGTCAGACCTGAGGATAGGCGATCAATTTCTTAGGACTGGAAAACCCCTTTAATAAACTCTCAATTTGGGGTTCAGTGAGGACCCACATTTATCCTGAGGTAACAGCACATATTGATACAGATTTACTATTGGTGCTGCGCCAGAATTGTGGCCGAAAATCCACCTTTTTTTTGTCACAAATAATTTAACACATTTATCAATGAAATGCGCCAAAAAGAACAGATGCAAGGGGGGGTGTCTTAAGATGCGCCAAATTGCGTCAATTTTGGCACAAAAGAGGTCAACCAAAAGGTAGTTTTAAGTTAGACATAAGTGTCTAAAGGTGTGCCAAATTCATCATCCAGCATGAGACTCTGTGATAAATTTGTCGCATCTAGTTTAATTTTACGCTGTCTGAATTTAAGATACTATTAGTAAAGCTGTCCCATTTTATATTACATTTTTCTTATAGGTATAGGGGTTATCCCATCAGGACAATCCCTGCACATATGCCCTTAGTGCGAGAACGGAGAGACGCTCTATATGCATTACATAGCCGCAGCTTCCCCAGCTATAACAACTGATCACTGGGTGAGCGAAGCATCACCTACTCTTTGGAAAGGGGTTCTCTTCATGAGACAATTTTTTTTTAATGATATCTTGGCTTTCGAAAGGAGCAAATTACTGTATTTGCTGCACTATTTGAACAGTGAAATCCATAAGACACTTTTTGTTTAAGTTGGTAACAATAGAGCATAAGTCTATAGAAGTGAATGGAGAGAGCGGCGCACATGTGCAGCTACCTCTCATTCATTCTCTGCCTGTATGCGGTGGTCGACTCACATGAAGGGACAGGGGTCGGGAGTCCCCAATTCCCAGACCTGCACCTAATCGGACAAACATGCCATGAATGTAGTACATTAAAAAAAAGATTGTGTTTTTTTCATAATTATAGTTTGGAGCAGAATTTAATGCTGGTTAATTGTTAATGTATAGGTTAAAGAAAGATGTGTTTTTCTGCAGTCTACTACAAATCAAGCAAGAAAATAGAAAAAATAAAAAGTCACTAAAAGGGTGAAAAAAAAGTATTCTGACACAGTGCACAAAATCTCCTACTTTCCTATATACCATGTATTAATAATAAATTAAAATTCAGGTTGCCAGCTTTCATTACTCATTAGAAGCTGCATGGATCTGTATGCAGTCAGCACTCCCAAGTTTTATGGTGAAGTGAAGCAGCTGGAGCATTTCATTGCTGGTCCCCCCTCTCACCACCGGCCGGGGAGGTGGTGAGGTCCTTCTCCATGATACGTGCACCATTGCGGTCTATAATAGTCCTTCTCAATTAATTAAAATATCATCAAAAAGTTACATTTTGTAATTCAATTCAAAAGGTGAAACTCATATTATACAGATTTATTACACACAGAGTGATCTATTTCCAGCATTTTTTTTCTTTTAATGTTGATGATTATGGTAACAGTTAATGAAATCCCAAAATTGAGTGTCTCAGAAAATTAGAATATTAAATAAGCCCAATTTCAAAAATGATTTTTAATACCAAAATGTTGTCCTACTAAAAAGTATGTACAGTATATGCCCTCAATACTTGGTTGGGGCTCCTTTTGCATGAATTACTGCATCAATGCGGCGTGGCATGGTGGCGATCAGCCTGTGGCACTGCCGAGATGTTATGGTAGCCCAGGTTGCTTTGATATCGGCCTTCAGCTCGTCTTCATTGTTGGGTCTGGTGTCTCTCATCTTCCTCTTGACAATACCTTATAGATTCTCTATGGGGTTTAGGTCAGGCGAGTTTGCTGGCCAATCAAGCACAGTGATCCTGTGGTTATTAAACCAGGAATTGGTACTTTTGGCATTGTGGGCAGGTGCCACAAAGGGATCCGGCTGAGGTGAGTGGACGCAAGCGCTGGCATCTCTTGAAGAGGAGGCTGGGGCCAGTGCTTGCCGACCCGTGGCTGCGGCTGTCAGGGGGGGAACGGAGCTGACACCCCGCAGCCACGGACATTACACAAGGCCTGCTGGAAAATGAAATCCGCTTCTCCATAAAGCTTGTCAGCAGAGGGAAGCACTCTTCCTCCAGACTCTGGGACCTTGATTTCCAAATGAAATGCTAAATTTACTTTCATCTGAAAACAGGACTTTGGACCACTGAGCAACAGACCAGTCCTTTTAACCCCTTCAGGACTGAGCCTGTTTTGACCCTCAGGACGAAGCCGATTTTTCAAATCTGACGTGTCACTTTATGTGGTAATAACTCCGGAATGCTTTTGCCTATCCAAGTAATTCTGAGACTATTTTCTCATGACATATTGTACTTTATGTTAGGGAATAAATTTGGTCGATAAATTCAATATTTATTTGTAAAAAAACACCAAGATTTAGAGAAAATTATCAAAAATTAGCATTTTTCTAAATTTAAATGTATTTACTTGTAAAACAGATAGTAACACCACACAAAATACTTACTAGTTTATATTTCCCATAGGTCTACTTTATGTTTGCATCGTTTTTTGAACATTCTTTTATTTTTCTAGGACGTTACAAGGCTTAGAACTTTAGCAGCAATTTCTCATATTTTCAAGAAAATTTCAAAAGCCTATTTTTTCAGGGACCAGTTCAGTTCTGAAGTGGCTTTGCGGGCCCTATATATTAGAAAGTCCCCATAAATCACCCCATTTTGAAAACTGCACCCCTCAAAGTATTCAAAACAGCATTCAGCATAGTAGAGGTGAAATTTACAAATGTAATTTTTTTTTTCGAAAATTCATTTGTAATACATTTTTTCTGTACCACAGAAGGTTTTACCCAAGAAATGCAACTCAATATTTATTGCCCAGATTCTGCAGTTTTTAGAAATATCCCACATGTGGTCCTAGTGCGGTAATGGACTGAAACACAGGCCTCAGAAGCAAAGGAGCACCTAGTGGATTTTGGGGCCTCCTTTTTTTAGAATATATTTTAGTCACCATGTCAGGTTTGAAGAGGTCTTGTGGTACCAAAACAGTAAAGACCCCCCAAAAGTGATCCCATTTTGGAAACTATACCCCTCAAGGAATTTATGTATGGGTATAGTTAGCATTTTGAACCCACAGTTTTTTTGCTACATTTATTTGAATTATTTTTGCAAGGAATAAGTAGAAAAAACTCCCCAACAAATGTAAAGCAATTTCTTCCGATCATAGCAATACCCCATATGTGGTAATAAACTGCTGTTTGGACCCACAGCAGGCCTCAGAAGAGAAGGAGCACCATTTGGATTTTGGATTTCTGATTTTGCTGGAATAGTTTTCAGTGCCGTGTCGCGTTTGCAATGCATTTTGACCCCACAGTTGTTTTGCTGAATTCATTGGAATTAGTCTGTAAAGGTAAAAATCTAAGTTTTTTTCTGTAAGAACTTAGACATTTTTAATTTTTAAAAGTAATAAAGGAGAAAAAGCACCCCAGCATTTGTAAAGCAATTTCTCCTGATTACGTAAATACCCTATATGTGGTAATAAACTGCTGTTTGGACCCACACCGGGGCTTAGAAGGGAAGGAGCGCTATTTGGCTTTTGGAGCTCAAATTTAGCTGGAATAGTTTTTGGGTGTCATGTCGAATTTGCAAAGCCACTGAGAGACCGAAACAGTGGAAGCCCCCCAAAAGTAACCCCATTTGAGAAACTACACCACTTAAGGAATCTATCTAGGGGTATAGTGAGCATTTAGGCCCCACAAGTCTTTTGCAGAATTTATTAAAATTAGGCCGTGAAAATTAATATCAACATTATTTCCAATAAAATGTTGAATTTTTTCAATTTCACAAAGGATAAAGGAGAAAATGCACCCCAACATTTGTAATGCAATTTCTCCCGAGTACGGCTATATCCCACATGTGGGCATAAATGTTTTTTCATTAGAAAGTAATTAACCCTTTCCGAACTGATCCATGTTTTGCTTTTTTCTTTTTCGTTTTTCCTCCCCGCTTTCCGAGAGCCAAAACTTTTTTATTTTTCCGTCAATAGAGTGGTGTGAGGGCTTATTTTTTGCGGGACAAGCTGTAGTTTTTATTGGTACCATTTTTTGGTACATAAGACTTTTTGAGCACTTTTTATTACATTTTTTGGTAGAGCGAAGGTCACCAAAAAACTGTGATTTTGCCGTTTAAAATTCTTTATTTTTCACGGCGTTCACCGTGCGAGTTCAATAATGGTATATTGTAATAGCCTGGACTTTTACGGACGCAGCGATACCAATTTTGTGTATTTTTTTTTTATTTTTTTACATTACT
Organism: Rhinoderma darwinii; assembly: GCF_050947455.1. Lineage (NCBI taxonomy): Eukaryota > Metazoa > Chordata > Amphibia > Anura > Rhinodermatidae > Rhinoderma > Rhinoderma darwinii. The sequence goes on along the minus strand of NC_134696.1, from coordinate 81,721,525 downwards.
GTAGAGAAAAAATGTGAAAAGGGTTTATTTTTGGACTTTAAATATTTATTTAATTTTTTCCACTAATAATAACTATTTACTTTTGTTTTTACACATTTTATTAGTCCTCATAGGAGACTTGAACCAGCAATCGTTAGATCACTGGTAGAATACACTGCAATACTAATGTATTGCAGTATATTGTCATTTTTACAGGCTCCTGCAACAGCGTGTTCGCTGTTTCTGTCCGTTAGTCCCGGGTATCAGCTGTAATACACAGCTGACACCCGCAGCGTATGGCGCGGGCTCAGCGCGTGAGACGCTCCATATATCACCCCCCACACCACGACATGCTATTAAGTCATGGTGTGCGAAGGGTTTAATGCGCAGCGGATGGTGCAGAGTGAAAATTATAATTTTCCACTGATGTGCCATTTTAGTGCACTATATGTTGTGCCCAGTTTGTGCCACAAATACCTCATAAAATTTTAACCGGGTTCTCCCGGGTATGGCGATGCCATATCGGTGGACGTAAACGGCTGTTTGGGCACGCTGTAGGGCTCAGAAGGGAGGGACGCCATTTCGCTTTTGGAGCGCAGATTTTGCTTGGTAGTAGCTCTGGCGTTTTGCTGGTATTTCAGTTTATAATGTGGGGGCATATTTAGGCTGGGCAGAGTACATCAGGGGCATAATAAGAGGGTATAATAATGCGGTAAATAAATAATAATCCGCAGATATGTGGCCTTTGTGGCACTTATAAATGGCGCCTGATCTTATCCGCTTTTGGAACACTCTGCACATTTTGCATCGCCATAATCTGGGAGCAAGAACTTTTTTTATTTTTTCACCACCGGAGCCGTGTGAGGGCTTATTCTTTGCGGGACAATCTGTAGATTTCATTGGTACCATTTTGGGGTACATGCCATTTTTTTGATCACTTTTTATTCCATTTTTCGGCAAGCCAGGTGACCAAAAACCATCAACTCTGACAATGATTTTTATTTATTTTTTACAGCGTTCACCCTGGGCTATAAATGACCATTATATTTTATTCTGCGGGTCGGTACGATTACGGCGATACCATATGTATATAGTTTTTTTATGTTTTTCAGCGTTTGCGCAATAAAATAGCTTATTTAGAAAATAATTTATTTTCTGTGTCCCCATATTCTGAGAGCCATAAGTTTTTTATTTTTCAGTCAAAAAAGCGGTGTAAGGGCTTGTTTTTTGCGGGACGGGTTGTAGTTTGTATCGGTACTATTTTGGCGTACATGCGACTTTTTGATCACTTTTTATTGTATATTTTGGGAGGGGTGGTGACCAAAAAATAGTGATTCTGGCATTGTTTTTCGTTTATTTTTTTTGCGGTGTTCACCGTGCGGGAAAAATAATATTATAGTTTTATAGTTGGGGTCGTTACAAACGCGGTGATACCAAATATGTGTACTTTTTTTTTACGTGTTCATTTTTTTTTCCTATAATAAAAGACTTATTATAGGAAAAAAAGCAGTTCTTGTTTATATCACTTATAACTTTTATTTTTACACTTTTTTAAAAACATTTTTATTCTTTTTTTTACTTTCTTTACTTGTCCCACTAGGGGACACTTAGTCTTGCAGCTCTGATCGCTGCTGGAATACATTACACTACTTACGTAGTGTAATGCATTCCAACTGTCATTGTGATGTAACAGTCACACTGACAGGAAGCCTAGGAGGACCAGCAGAGGCTGGTCCTCATAGGCTTCTGTACATGGCAGGCCGGAAGCCATTGTCTAGCGTCCGGTTGCCATGGGTACCATCGCCAGCCCCCGTGATTTCAAATGGGGGCTGCCGATCGGCGCTAAACACCTTAATTGTGGCGTTCAAAATCGAACGCCGCAATTAAGGGGTTAACTGCCAAAACCAGCGGCGATGGGCCGCTGATCGGCAACGGGGAATGCAGGGCAGACAGCCTGCACAGTTAACCGCTGCTGCGGTGTAGCGCCGCGCGGCGGTTAATTGTCAAAGCACAGACGTTACTGCACGTCAAGGTGCGCAAACTTACTGCACACATTGACGTGCATTAACGTCAAGGTGCGGGAAGGGGTTAAAGGCTTAGGAAACATTTTCAGGTGTTTTGTTTTGATTAGCTGATTAGAGTGTGACATCATGAGTCTACAATCTTCAACTTTTACCCAATATTCTAATTTTCTGGGAGACAAAATTTTGGGTTTTCATTAACTGTTAGCCATAATCATCAACATTAAAAGAAAAAAATGCTGGAAATAGATCACTCTGTGTGTAATGGATCTATAGAATATATGAGTTTCACTTTTTGAATTGAATTACTGAAATAAATAAACTTTTCGATGATATTCTAATTCATTGAGAAGGACTAGTGTATACCTTATGGTACTGTACTTATGTCAGCAATATCTGTATGACTATATAACAACCAACTAAGGTGCCAAACCATAGCAGCAACATAGTCGATCTCAGTGAGCTATAAAATAGTCACATTGTAGACCAGACCAAATGTAGACCATATGAAATGTCTTAGTTTTGTCAGTGATTCATAAGATATTGGCATCTGTTCTTTACAATATAAACAAGCAACACTACAAAACTTCTCTTACCAAACTCCGCTGACACAGCGTGTAGACAAAGCTCTGGGTGCTATGGTAGATCCCTGTTGCATAAAACCTCCGACTGGAAACCACAGACTGTTCCCAAGAGAATACTGATTTATTAGGAGATTGCATCCACCTTGTACACATGGATGAGGACTGTACCATTCATATGGAGTCAAACTAAATAAATAGGACACAACATATCAGAGATATTGGGAGACATTTAGGGTAAAAACAAAATAACTGGGTAATAATCTACTTAAATAAAAAGGTATCTATAGTTAGATAATATTTCGGCGTTATTTAACTGATTTGAGAGCTATCCAAGTTATTCTACGCACACACACGTACGGTTATGGCTGCGGCCGCGGACCACAGGCATAACTTAACCGCCAGCGGCCGCAGACCGATGTGCTCCAGCCGGCGTCTCCCTCCTCGGAGACGCCAGCACATGCTGCTGCTCTGTTCCTCTGCTCTAATTAGGGTGCATGCGCGCTCTTCCCCGGCCTCAAAGGGCCAGCGCGCACACCAGTCCAAAGTTTCCTAGCCAATCCCTATACACCCTGGACTTTAAAAAGGGCTCTGAAATTTCTCTTCTTGCCTGAGCGTTCTTGTTGTGTCTGCCCATGTTCCTTTATTGCAAATGGTCCCTTAGTTGTATCCAGGGGCGTAACTAGGAAAGACTGGGCCCCATAGCAAACTTTTGACTGGGCCACCCCCCTTGTAGATAGTGCCTTTTTTACAGCCCCACCCCCCCCGTAGATATCTACAAAGGGGGCTGTATGGCGTTATCTACAGAGGGGGCTGTATGGCGTTATCTACAGGGGGGGATGTATGTCGTTATCTACAGGGGGGCTGTATGGCGTTATCTACAGGGGGGGATGTATGGCGTTATCTACAGGGGGCCTGTATGGCGTTATCTACAGGGGGGCTGTATGGGTTATCTACAGGGGGGCTGTATGTCGTTATCTACAGGGGGGTCTGTATGGCATTATCTACAGGGGGGCTGTATGGCGTTATCTACAGGGGGCTGTATGGCGTTATCTACAGGGGGGCTGTATGGCGTTATCTACAGGGGGGCTGTATGGCGTTATCTACAGGGGGGGCTGTATGGCGTTCTCTACAGAGGGGGCTGTATGGCGTTCTCTACAGAGGGGGCTGTATGGCGTTCTCTACAGAGGGGGCTGTATGGCGCTATCTACAGGGGGGGTTGTATGGCGTTCTCTACAGAGGGGGCTGTATGGCGTTCTCTACAGAGGGGGCTGTATGGCGTTATTTACAGGGGGGCTGTATGGCGTTCTCTACAGGGGGGGCTGTATGGCGTTCTCTACAGGGGGGCTGCATGGTGTTCTCTACAGGGGGGGCTGTATGGCGTTATCTACAGAGGGGGCTGTATGGCGCGAACGACATACAGCCTCCCTTGTAGAGAACGCCATACAGCCCCCCCTGTAGGGAACGCCATACAGCCCCCCCTGTAGGGAACGCCATACAGCCCCCCCTGTAGGGAACGCCATACAGCCCGCCTGTAGGGAACGCCATACAGCCCCCCCCCTGCAGGGAACGCCATACAGCCCCCCCCTGCAGGGAACGCCATACAGCTCCCCCCCGTAGGGAATGCCATACAGCCCCCCTGCAGGGAACGCCATACAGCCCCCCTGCAGGGAACGCCGTACAGCCCCCCCTGTAGGGAACGCCATACAGCCCCCCCCCCTGTAGGGAACACAATAGAGCGTCCCCCCTCCCAAAAAAATCCGACCTACAGTGTGTCCTACTAAAAGACATGTATCCCCTATCCACAGGATAGGGGATACATGTGTGATTGCTGGCAGCGATAGGGAGAACGGGGGACCGAAACTCCCCCGAAGTTCTCCATGACTAACCTCTGACTTCCGGCGTCTGTGCAGCTCACTAAAAATAAAAGGAGCGCTGGTCACGCATGCGCACAAGCGCGACCGGCGCTCCATTCATTTCTACGGAGCTGCCGACACAGACCCCGGAAGTCCGAGGTTTGTGATGGAGAACTTCAGGGGACTTTCAGTCCCCCGTTCTCCCTATCAATGCCAGCGATCACACATGTATCCCCTATCCTGTGGATAGGGGATACATGTCTTTTGTTTAATGGCAGAGCGGGGAGATACCTCCCTGCTCTGCCATAGTCGTGTTCAGTGGCGTCGCGCTGTAGCAGCCATAGCGGCTGCTAGCGGAGCCTCAGGCCATGGTGGGGGCCCATGCCGGCGGGTGACACGGGCCCCCTCATGCCGCGGGCCCCGTAGCAGCCGCTACGGCTGCTACGGCTTCTACGGCGGTAGTTACGCCACTGGTTGTATCCTGTATCCCGTATCCAGTAATTGTGTTTGTTCCAGTGCGAAGTCTAGTGTCAGAGTTGAGAGTGTCATCTGTGCCAAGTGTCATCTGTGCCAAACGTCTGCTACATCAAACGACTGCTACATCAAACGACTGCTACATCAAACGTCTGCTACGCTAAGTGTCTGCCTAATCTGCTATCCAGGTACTCTTGTCCTAAAGTCTATTATTGACTGTTGTTTGGCCAGCTGCTACTCCGCTACGGCGGAGCGTCCTAGTGGATCCACATACCCCATAGCCGTGACACGCACACTTGACTAGGAGAGGAGAGAGGAACTTGTTTAATTCAATATTTATTATGTAAAGTATGTTTCTCTAACTTTTTTTTCCTAGGTGGCGTGACAGGCCAGTTTTTCTCTACTTCTAGCTGATTGAAGGGGTTGTCAGACAACAGAAAAAGTTATTTAGTGGTTTTCAAATGTAAACTAATGAAACTTACAAATATACTTTCATGCTGAAATCTAGAGATGGCCCAATATTACTCCCCGTTGCACGGTCCAGGAAAGTAAAGCTTCCTTCCCCTCCCTGTGTGTTGGTGACTTGTATGAAGGGGCTGTCTTTGTAACGGCCTCCACCCATTGTCGGCGCTCTGCACTCACTATTCCCCAGTTCTCTTCTTCCTCGTTGCTCAGTGTCTGGCAGCTGCTCCAGCCGGCAAAACTCTCCACTGGGTCCTAGCGTGCAAATTTTAAAATCCATCACCTGACTCACTATAAAAAGCTCCTGCTCTGGAGCATATTGCCAGAGCAATTTGGTTCCTTTGTGTTCCTAAGTGTTTCAAAGTCTTCCCAACTGTCTTCTGTTTGAATTCCTGTGTACCGCCCTTTTGCCTATTTTTCACTGTCCTAGCCTGCCGCCTGCCCTGACCTATTGTAACGTTTATCCTTACGAATCTCCACATTCTGCCAAGACCTTTAGTGCTCCTGACCACTCTACTTCTACTAATGTCAGCCATCACCAAATGAGACTACTCCGGGGGTAGCGACCTGGGGTTTCCCCCACAGCGAAGTCCACATCCCTGTACAGGGGTTAAAGGGTGTAGACTAGTGGTTCCCTTAGATTCCGCTCCCCGGAGTAGCCACAAGTCAAATTCCTTGGTGACAAGGAGGGTTCACACCGCCCCCTTCTGGTCCTGCTACAGCCCAATCCTTGGACTTACAGTCTGGCTCTGTTCAATAACCAAGCCATCCCGCTTCTCAGTTGTGACATAAAATTACTAAATAAAATTTTCTGTCATCGGACAACCCTTTTTATAAAGGAAACCTTGGTGACCGCAGATCCAGCTTCTGAAAACTACAATAATCAGCTGATTCCACCAGGGAAAGCTACCGCTGGACAGACCTTTCCACCATCATCAGCCTCTACAGGTGAAATGTTGTATGACATGATGCTAATGGCAGGGCTGAGTCCACCAGAGCGGCAGCTGCCCTTTCTTCGTAGCTCTGTGATCTGGGTAATACAGAAGGTCATGAGCATCATATTGTGTCCATATCCTCTTATAGGTATATGCCATATGCCTTTACGATGTGTGTGTGTGTGTGTGTGTGTGTGTGTGTGTGTGTGTGTGTATATATATGTGTATATATATATATAAAAGTTGTTTTTTTTCTGATGAGATGTTGATTATATTATTTTTTTTCTTTTAAATTTTCCATTTAAACTAGGCTGTGGGATTGCTATTGTTGAATTACATGTTTAGGAATGTATAGTGGCATCAAGGTCTTCTTAGGTCGGAAAATAGGTAGGTTTAACAAAATTGTTTTCTTATCTTTAAATAACATTTTTCTATCCGTACAGACATTTGTACCGCCTTACAATGCTTAGTGTTGCTAGGGAGTGCAAGCACGGATAATTAACTTTATGATTTTAGTGAAGCATAGTGACATTCCACCAATTATACGTCCCAAGGTGACTGCAACTCATCAGCCCACACACACTGCACACTGAAAAGAACTGACTACAATAAGAAAAGAAAAAGCACATATGTCAAAGGTGCCTTATTATTCTTGCGGCACTTGAGGGCTTCTGGGAAATGTCAATGGACCACTGGACACTGGCTGAATGAAAAAAAAAAAAAGATCCTCATACTAAAATAGCGGAATAACTACACATTAGAATAAGCAATGGATTTAGTTTCTTTTTTGTCATAATTATCTATGGTTCCATTTTATTATTTGTATGGAAGATACTAATATTTTACATCATGTGTGATTTGAATAATGCCTTTATCAAACAAGGACAGGCACTTATTTGCTGCGTGCACATAGAGTCCCATGGCATTCTGTGTGCTGTCATATGGTACTGTGAAAGTGATTAAAATCATGTTTAAATGAATTCATTTTGTGCAGCGGCCATCTTGCCTCGAGTTGCCATCTTGGTTGTTTTGTAATGTATAAGAAAGTCGTTGATTCTTTATGACAAGTTTTTATGTTTCTAAGTTAAGCTATCTTTGACCTTGGTTCCCATACAAGGCTTGGAGGGAAGGAACAGGGAGTGAGATAGGAGAGGGAGACATGATCACATATGCATGTGAGTATGTCTCCCCCATCTTAAAAGTACGATCTATTATATTCTTGCCAAGAAAGATAAGGCCACCTGCAAACCCTGATGTGTGAAGAATTATAATAATGCATTTGAAATGTATCGTATGTCTGAAATTGGCTGAATTCTAAATATTGTCACATTGCCTCTGATTGGTTAACCTCAAGCCTACACCCGTTTTGAATTATATCATTGTAATTGAGTTTGGCAATAAACCTCAGGAGTATTTTGAGCATACCAGCAGCGTCTGTGTGTTATTCCTCTCCGATGTATTGATAAAACATGATTTGAAACTGGATAAAATTACTGGAGGGCGGGTATCTGTTGACATACCCATTACAAATTTCAGTCTAATATATTTTGGCCCATGATTGCGTCAACAGTAAGGGTATGTTCACACGGCAACGCCAAATACGTCTGAAATTACGGAGCTGTTTTCAGGCGAAAACAGCTCCTGAGTTTCAGAAGTTTTGACAAGTGCACGTGTTTTTCGCGGCGTCCATTACAGACGTAATTGGAGCTGTTTTTCAATGGAGTCAATGAAAAACGGCTCCAATTACGTCCCGAGAAGTGACCTGCACTTCTTTGAGGCGGGCGTCTTTTTACGTGCCATCTTTTGACAGCGACGCATAAAAATACACCTCGTCTGCACAGAACACCGTAAGACACATTGAATTCAATGGGAAGATGTTTGCAGATGGTTTGGAGCCGTTTTTTCGGCCGTAATTCGAGGCGTAAAACGCCTGAATTACGTCCGTAAATAGGGCGTGTGAACATAGCCTTACATTCTTATGGCACCATATTCTCAATACTTCTAGGGCAGAATATCTCCCCTATTTTTTTTACATTAGGAATCTCTGAGAAGAATTCTATGGTTGCTATATTACAGATCCGTACAACATGAATACAAAATACAGCCGCGTACATGAGGCCTTAAAATAAATCTCCACCTTTTATCATCATGTTGTTTTTAGCTTCAAAAATTCTGTGCTGATTTTTTTCTTGATATATCTGTATAGTAGTCACAGCTCGGTTTTTCTGATACAGAGCTCCAAATCCACTGCATAGGCATAGATTTAAAAACAATAACAAACTAAAGATCTGGCAACCCTTGATATCCTCCTCTATTAAATTTTATCATGTAGTCTTTTTTATCTCTGTCGCCTTGTGAGTTTATTTGGACTTTTTGCTACTAATTCATGGAATATGCATTCTCTGCGACCTTGGATCCTCACCAGAACATAATCGTTCTTCTATGCTAATACTGAAAACATATAACAAGCCAGCTTGTTATATGTTTTTTTATTTTACCAATATCATACTTATATTTAGACCTAAGATGGTTTTTCCATTTTCTGTATGGCTTGCTATTTGAAGGTAAACTTTTATATGTAATACTTTTACTTTGCTTTTCATCCAATAAATACTTTTGAAACTAAAAACAATAAGATGCTGGCTGCCTACTGTAACCACTAGAGGGAGCATGGGAGCTTACTGCATACTGTCTTAATGTACAGTATATCAATATGCAGTAATCTCCAAAACTTTAAAAAAATATATTAAAACTTGCATCGCAGAGATATCAAAACATAATCACATAATAATACGACCCTTCCCTAGATGTTCCTCTAGAACCAAGGACAGTCTATTTCCTCCCTTACATGACAATCAAATGACCAATAAATGTAGTAAATTTTACCGAGCCACAAGGAACAACACACAGCTGACAGCCAAGTAGCCAAGAAGCATGAAGAGCCACACACCAGGTGAGAATGGATCCAGGAAAGAAAAGTATCCAGGCTTTCTTCCCTATGAGAGAATTTAAATCAATAAGTGTAAGCTATATGAAAAATAGATTTTATGTTTTTAAGTTGATCTTTACTTTGCATTATTTGATTCCACTTTAGGATGACAAATGTGATTGATTGGTATGTACTTAAAAAAAAACAAAAAAAAACAGGTATGGGTGACAGTCTGAATATTTTTTATTTTTTTTTCCAAACAAAGCACTTTTAAATTTAAGTTTAGTACCCACATAAAAAATATTTGTAGGACTAAAAAAAAAACTATTAGACAAAATAAGTGCTTCATTTTTTTCTTCATTGACAAGTCAATGTCAAGTTCCTCTACTCAGATGCAGAAACAAAGTTTACCATAAGAAAGACTAGTCGTTGGTGCTATGTAAAATTTTCTGTTTCCACCCTCTGTGTGACTAGACTAAAGTATGGAGAGTCGGGGGAATTCGGTAGGCAAGCAAAACTTATCTAAATTTGTCTAAATATACAACAAGGTAAGGGGGTAAAAATCCACCTATATTTCACATTGCAGGAGGTATACAGGAATAGATGAGCATACAAATAGAGACACTATGAGTGAGATTCAGACATTATGAAAGTAAAGAAGAAATTATATGGGAAAAAAGATGTACTGAAATCCCAAAGAGATGCTAAACTCCTAAAACACAACTGAATCTTTTTATACAAGATATTTTTTGTGTACATTTTTTCCAATTTGTACATCACACAAAGGAACAAAACAGACATCTGAGGAAAAAGGTAAAAATAAAGAGGCAAGTGGGTATGGTAATAGTGTAGGGAGGAAGTTAGAAGGGGGGCTATTTAAAGCAAAGCATACCTCCAGTGAAAAATAAAAACTTCAGTGCTCTTAAATCCTCATGTATAGTACCTTTCATAGCTCAGCTGTGTGTGCTACCGACCTCGGCTTCTTCCTAATTAAATAGAGGAGGTTGTTGTCAATTTCTGACATGCTACAGATATAGTGGAGCTGCAGGGGGCCGCCATCAGGGCAGTACAGGTGGTACTCCCGTCATGGGCCCAGGCTAAACAGGGGCCTGACGCAACTGCTGTTAAAATTTACTATAGTAACTGTGGCCTATGTAATAAACTACACGGGCCCCTGTTATTATAGTAACAGTATACTTACCCTCTTCGTTCCCAGCACAGCGGAGGTCCCGATGTCTTTGACGTCACGACACTGTGCACAACGTCGCAAGGCTGGATGGCGTCAGGACCACCACTGCACTTGAACCCGAGAAAGAGAAGGAGAAGTATAACGTTACTGTCTGTCGTGGCCCTGTATCTAAGCTCGCTGCACCAGTAATAGGGCCTTTAGCCTACCACATGGAGATTCATAGTATGCTTAGATACATGGCCCATGTGTGATCCTGTCTGATGGGCCCTGTGTCTAAGCCTACCACATAGTAGACTTAGATACGGGGCCCCAGCAGAGAGTAAGCTTATAAGATTACGGTCTGCTGGGGCCCCGTATCTAAGCCTACCATGTGGTAGGCTTAGATACAGGGTACAACAGATAATATCACATATGGGCCCTGTATCTATGCCTACCACATGTGTTACTAATGGGGCTTTATTTGTGTTTGTGTTTTTTTTTTTACAAGCTCGGATGTTGGGCTACTTCGGATTCAAGGACTGCTTCGATGACGGATTTTTTTTTTGCAATACAATGGTTTTATATTTCAATAAAATATTTTTTCTATGTCTGTATTTATTTTAAACTTTATTATTACCGTCTTATTAATGGCCACTGGCTGATTGACAGCGTCCATTACAAAGGTGGGGCTTAATGTTAGCAGATGGAAAGGCTAACACTAACGCCCATTATTACCCTGGTATGCACTGCCACCAGGGGTTCGGGAAGAGCCGGGTACGATCCAGTACCCGACCATCTGTAGTGATGGCCGGGTACTGGGGAAGCTGCAGGTTCGTATTATTAGGCTGGCATAGCCCAAAAACAGTGGGCCTTTCCTACCATGGTAATGCTAGCCTGCTGCTATGTTGTATCTGGCTGGCTATGAAAAATGGCGGGGACCCCACAGCATTTAAAAAAACAAATAATAATAATTGGAAGTAACGATGTGGGGTCCCCCCCATTTTTCATAACCAGCCAGACACAACATAGCAGCAGCAGGCTGGAATTCCCAGGGTGGGAAGGGCCAAGGTTTCTGGCCTGTCCCAGTCTAATAATACCAGCCTGCGGCCGCCCGAGTGCCTGACCATCACTACAGATGGTCGGGTACTGGATCGTACCCGGCTCTTCTCGGGACCCCTGGTGGCGTTGTATACCGGGGTAATAATGGAGGTAAGTGCTAGCCTTTTCACCGGCTAACATTAAGCCCCGCCTTAGTAATGGACATTGTCAATCAGCCAGCGGCTATTAATAAGGCAGTAGTAATAAAGTTTAAAAAAATACAGAGACAAATAAAAAATATTTTATTGAAATTAAAAAAAAAACAACACAATCCTCGTTAACCATTTTATTGAAAATAAAAAAATCCGTCATCGAATTAGTCCTCGAATCTGATGTAGTCCAACAACCGAACCTGTAAAAAAACACAAACACACAAAAAAAAATTAGTAACCCATAAAAAAGCAAAGCAATTATTATCTTACCTTTCCTGGGTCCAGCGCTGGCTGTAGCCGCAATGTCAGCAAGCTGGGCCATGAATCTAAGCCTATACATAGCTATAGGGTCTTAGTGATATAGATATGAGGTCTCCCCTGACGTTTTAAGACCTTAGGGATGCCCTTGGCTGCTAGTGCTGCATCGTTGGGTCACTTAGGAGACACAGCAATGCAGCTGAAAGCTGCGGACCGTCGACCATGAGAAGTTTGGGGGGCCCCAAAAGGACTTTTGCACTGGGGCCCATGAGCCATTCGCTATGCCCCTGCACCCAGGCCCACCCAGGCTCTAGACGCTGCCTATATCTCCATGGTAACCTAGCGATGTAATTTGCTGCCAACGTTGCGTCACTATGCAATACAAGTTTATTAAAAAGTTAGGTGGGAGTCTTCGGGTTCCGCCACACTTTTAATATATGTTTGCTGTGTGCTGTGCTTGCATGGCAGAAGAGAAAGCTGGCAAGGGAGCCAATTCATTCTGATCTCACTAGCAAGATACAGGGGTCTTTGTCACTTGTCAAAATGGTGTAGTTTTCATAAAATTACTGTTTACCAGTTGCAGCGCAAGCTGAGTGCAGTGTGCTCCCTCTGCTGCTGATTGACAGCTTTCTACCTATTACTGTGCATAGAGAAGAAAGCTGTCAATCAGCGGTGGCGGGTGGGATTAGCCTGCATATAATGAATATGGAGGACTCCAGAATTAGCCCTTGCACATTATTAGGACGACTCCTGGCTCGGCTCGCATTGAATCTGATAAACTGTGATTATGAAAACTGAACCATATTGACAAGTGACATCAATCAAATCAGGGTTTCTGGCACTACTTTATGCTGCCCTAGGATAGGGCAGAATAGACCCGGTGACAGATTCCATTTAAATTAGGTTCAATAGGGCTAGAACTTTAACCCCATAGTGACCAGCCTATTTTAGGCCTTAATGACCAAGATACAGTTAGGTCCAGAAGTATTTGGACAGTGACACAATTTTCACGATTTGGGCTCTGCATGCCACCAGATTGGATTTGATATTAAACACCTGAGATGCAATTGAAGTGTAGACTTTCAGGTTTAATTCAAGGGGTTGAACAAAAAATATCCTATGAAACGTTTAGGAATTGCAACCATTTTTCTACACAGCCTCCTCATTTCAGGGGCTCAAAAGCAATTGGACAAATTAACATTACCATAAATAAAATGTTTTTGTTTTTTTTAATACTTAGAGAATCCTTTGCAGGCAATGACTGCCTGAAGTCTGGAACCCATGGACATCACCAAACGCTGGGTTTCCTCCTTTGTGATGCTTTGCCCGGCCTTTACTGAAGCTGTTTTCAGTTGTTGCTTGTTTGTGGGTCTTTCTGCCTTAAGTTTTGTCTTCTGCAAGTGAAATGCTCGATCGGGTTTAGATCTGGTGATTGACTTGTCCATTGCAGAATATTCCACTTCTTTGCCTTTAAAAACTCCTGGGTTGCTCTCGCAGTATGTTTTGGTTCATTGTTCATCTGTCCTGTGAAGCGACGTCCAATCAACCTTGCTGCATTTGGTTGAATCTGAGCAGAAAGTAAATCCCTGAACACTTCAGAATTCATCCGCCTGTTTCTGTCTCCAGTCACATCATCAATAAACACCAGTGACCCCGGTGCCTTTGGCAGCCATGCATGCCCATGCCATCACACTGCCCCCACTATGCCATCACACTGCCTCCACCATGTTTTACAGAGGATGTGGTGTGCTTTGGATGATGTGCCATTCCAAGCCTTCTCCATACTTTCTTCCTCCCATCATTCTGGTACAGGTTGATCATAGTTTCATGCTGTTCCAGAACTGGGCGGCTTCTTTACATGTTGTTTGGCAAAGTCTAATCTGGCCTTTCTATTTTTGAGGCTGATTAATGGTTTGCACCTTGTGGTGTTTTTCTTCACCATGGAAAGGATTCTGCGATCATCCACCACTGTTGTCTTCCGTGGACGTTCAGGCCTTTTGGAGTTCACGAGATCACCAGTGCGCTCTTTTTTTTTTTTTTCAAGACTATACCAAACTGTTGATTTGGCCACTCCTAACATTTGTGCTATCTCTGTGATGGATTTCTTCATTTTTTTCAGCCGAACGATAGTCTGTTCACTTGTTACACAGCAGCAGCTTCCAAATGCAAATGCCACACCTGGAATCAACTCCAGACCTTTTACCTGCTTAATTTATGATGGATTAACAAGGGAGTAGCCCATGCATCCCATTAAATAGATTTTGAAATAATTGTCCAATTACCTTTGGTCCCTTGAAAAAGAGGCAGCTAAGTATTAATGAGCTGTAATTCCTAAACCCTTCCTCAAATTAGGATGTGAATACCCTCAAATTAAAGCTGAGAGTCTGCACTTTAAGCCCATATTCATTATATAGCTGTATATTCAATATGTTTTGGTAAACAGCTAAAATGACAAAACTTGTGTCACTGTCCAAATAACTCTGGACCTAACTGTGTATATATATATATATATATATATATATATATATATATACACACACACACACACACACACACACACACACACACACGTGTGTGTGTGTATGTGTGTGTGTATATATATATATATATATATATATATATATATATATATATAGTTAACACATTGTGTTATCTGTGGTGTTACATAGGACTGCAGATAACATCCAAACATCCACTACATGATCTGTAGTCAGAGAGTTATCAGGGCCTAGTGGGTCCACAATCCCTAAGGTCGTGATATTCTGTTTGTTCTCTCTCTCTCTCTCTCTCTCTCTCTCTCTCTCTCTCTCTCTCTCACTCGCTCTCTCGCTCGCTCTCGCCTGCTCCTACTTTACTGCATATTTAAATGAATTTAGAGTGCAGCCAGAAAGCGAAGCTTCAAAACAGCCTGGAGCATTTCATTTTAACTGATGTGAATATTCTAAGAGGCTTTTAAGTGAATCACTGGAGGTACGCTTTTATGGGAAGACAATTAAGTCTATGATAAGTTTGAGGTTTATCTTCAGTGTGGACTTTAAAAAATACAGAAGGTTATTTATAGAATCATTGTTTCTTTTTTAGGTAAGGAATAATGGCAGCCATACACATAAGATAGCTGTTGGTCAAAAGACATATCTTCTTAACGCCTAAACTTGCTCAGAGTGAAGTAAACATGAGGACATGAATATCATGGTTTTCCATCATTCAATAGGATATTCTTCATGTGCAGTAGTCACAAATTGATTTTGCTAGTGCTACAAAATCGGGACATTACTTGGCAGTTGCCTGCTTGGCTGTTTCCATAACTTGACCTTGGTTTACATGGCTCAGAGGACAGGTGGAGGTCTCAGAAGTGGGAAAACCCAATTAAGGTGAATATTAGTGCTTGTGGAAATACATTGCAGATCCAATTCACACTTTTCAAATGTATTTTTTATTTTATTTTTTTCAAAACTGGGAACAGATCCAAATGGAAAGATAAGCTGCATAAGGCCAGATTCACACAAAGCAGAATGTAATCTCTTTGAGCCAAACCAAGAGTGAATACAAAACAAACAGATTTTTAACACTTAAGGATTCTGGTTTTAAAATAAAATAAAAAAAATGGACATACAAACTGCACCAAACTGCCCCGTGTGTACATGGCCTCGGGATTTCCTTTCTGATTATATTCCTTTTTACTTGTGTTTTTGACCAAAAAAAAAAACACAAATTGTGAAGATTGTGAAGATTTAATAAGGTAATCTTTATGCAAAGTGTGAACTAGGCCTTACGGTATCTAAATGACAATTGTCGGACATCAATGCTGCCAAACAAAATAGGTTTTAGAGATCCACCATAATCCTGGGTAACCATTTACTGTGCCTACAGATTTTATTGGGAAAGAATGAAAGAAAAAAGAAAGAAAAGAAAGAAAAAAGAAAAATAAGAAAAAATAGAAGAAAGAAAAAAAGAAGAAAGAAAGAAAAAGAAGAAAAAATAGAAGAAAAAAAAGGAAGAAAGAAAAGAAAGAAAAAAAGAAAAGAAAGAAAAGAAAGAACCTTACCATATGACCACGATACAGAATGCTGATTCCTAATGTCATGAATGGTTTCGAGAAGTCGATCACCTTTTCTCTTTCTGCTGTGATTGTGAGTCCAGCAACAGCCAGATCTGCTTTCTAGATAGATCGATAGATAAATAGTATAGATATCATACAGATACATTTTATAGTACATATAATATTAAATTAATGTTATAATAAAACATATGTAACAAACACATGGCATGATTTTCCTATACAGCTCAGATAAACCACTTCTTGTGAAGTATCCTTGTCACTTTGAACAATATATCATACAATAGCAGCTACAATTTATATATCTTTACACACAGAGGAAGAAATGTCTAAGGCTTCGTTCACATCTGTGTCAGGGCTCTATTCTGACGTTCCGTCTGAGCTTTCTGTCAGAAAGAAGCCCTGACTGAAACAAACGGAAACCGGTGCCAATGGTTTCAATTTGTCTCAGTTGTGCAAGGGTTCTGTCATTTTGACGGAATGAACAGCGTAGTCGACTACAGTATTGCTTCCGTCAAAACCATTGGCACCGGATCCATCACCACTGAAATCAATGGTGATATAAACCGAAACCTATTGTTTCCGTTTGTTTCAGCCAGGGTCCCGTTCTGACGGAAAGCTCAGATGGAACATCAGAACGGGACCCTGACGTAGATGTGAACGAAGCCTTAGGGAATGAAATATAAATAGCTATGCAATTAACTAGCCTGTTTGTAATGAAAATTCGCAACCTATAGATTTTTGCTTTTTAGGCCAGGTATTTGGGGGCCACCAAGGGTGCACTGCACCCTAGATCTTTGATTGAAGTTCAGTATAGACCTACAAAAAGTTCTAACCCAGTAATTGTAGTAGAAAGAAATGATTGTTGTGTATAGCATTTGAATTGTGAGGGTATGTTCACACGTGCACGTCCGTTACGGCTGAAATTACGGTGCTGTTTTCAGGAGAAAACAGCTCCTGAAATTCAGACGTAATGGCATGTGCAGGCGTTTTTCGCAGCGTCCATTACGGACGTAATTGGAGCCGTTTTTCCATAGAGTCAATGGAAAACGGCTCCAATTACGTCCCAAGAAGTGACATGCACTTCTTTGACGCGGGCGTAAAAAAAATGACCGTCTGCACAGTACATCGTAAAACCCATTCAAATGAATGGGCAGATGTTTGCAGACGCTTTCAAGCAGTATTTTCGGCCGTAATTCCAGGCGTAGAACGCCTGAATTACATCCCTAAATAGTGAGTGTGAACATACCCTAACACTGATGCTACACCAGTGTTACCAACCATCCATATATTCACGGACAGTCCCAAGGGCTATATAATACCATAGAGGCAGCCCATGCAGCTTCTATGAGTCCCATAAAAACAAAGTGGTCCCAGCTTGGCTTCCTTTCTTCACAATAACTGTGGGCTGTGTGCACCTGCACAAGTCACCCGCTCCCTGCGATCATAGCAACATTGGCAAACAAATTAGGAGGAAAGGAGGCCTTAATACCGCACTGATGGATTGCATCAGCACCAATAGACGCCCGTTTGGATTTCTACTGTGAGGCTCCTTCTGTTCTGTGTAAGTCACTGCACAGTCTGTATAAACTTAGTAATTCATTTTAGGTTTTCCATTTATCCATAAAAAAAATTTCTCTCTATGATTTTTGCCTAAGTTGACTAGAAAAAAAACTGCACTATGATAACTGAAAGAGCTTTTCATTCAAGACTAGTATAAGCCAATAATCGACCACTTTTGCAAATCTATAATATAATGTAATTGTTTGTGTTATTATTCACAAAGTTTACATTAATTACTTAATTTTATATATATATATATATATATATATATATATATATATATATATATATATATTCCATTATATATACATGGGTATAGATACCATACAGTGAAGGAAATAAGCATTTGATCCCTTGCTGATTTTGTAAGTTTGCCCACTGTCAAAGACATGAACAGTCTAGAATTTTTAGGCTAGGTTAATTTTACCAGTGAGAGATAGATTGTATATATATAAAAAAAAAAAAAAAAAAGAAAATCACATAGTCAAAATTATATATATTTATTTGCATTGTGCACAGAGAAATAAGTATTTGATCCCCTACCAACCATTAAGAGTTCAGCCTCCTCCAGACCAGTTACACGCTCCAAATCAACTTGGTGCCTGCATTAAAGACAGTTGTCTTAAATGGTCACCTGTATAAAAGACTCCTGTCCACAGACTCAATTAATCAGTCTGACTCTAACCTCTACAACATGGGCAAGACCAAAGAGCCTTCTAAGGATGTCAGGGACAAGATCATAGACCTGCACAAGGCTGGAATGGGCTACAAAACCATAAGTAAGACGCTGGGTGAGAAGGAGACAACTGTTGGTGCAATAGTAAGAAAATGGAAGACATACAAAATGACTGTCAATCGACATCGATCTGGGGCTCCATGCAAAATCTCACCTCGTGGGGTATCCTTGATCCTGTGGAAGGTGAGAGCTCAGCCGAAAACTACACGGGGGGAACTTGTTAATGATCTCAAGGCAGCTGGGACCACAGTCACCAAGAGAACCATTGGTAACACATTACGCCGTAATGGATTAAAATCCTGCAGTGCCCGCAAGGTCCCCCTGCTCAAGAAGGCACATGTACAGGCCCGTCTGAAGTTTGCAAATGAACATCTGGATGATTCTGAGAGTAATTGGGCGAAGGTGCTGTGCTCAGATGAGACTAAAATTGAGCTCTTTGGTATTAACTCAACTCGCCGTGTTTGGAGGAAGAGAAATACTGCCTATGACCCAAAGAACACCGTCCCCACTGTCAAGCATGGAGGTGGAAACATTATGTTTTGGGGGTGTTTCTCTGCTAAGGGCACAGGACTACTTCACCGCATCAATGAGAGAATGGATGGAGCCATGTACCGTCAAATCATGAGTGACAACCTCCTTCCCTCCACCAGGACATTAAAAATGGCTCGTGGCTGGGTCTTCCAGCACGACAATGACCCGAAACATACACCCAAGGCAACAAAGGAGTGGCTCAAAAAGAAGCACATTAAGGTCATGGAGTGGCCTAGCCAGTCTCCAGACCTTAATCCCATCGAAAACTTATGGAGGGAGCTGAAGATCCGAGTTGCCAAGCGACAGCCTCGAAATCTTAATGATTTACAGATGATCTGCAAAGAGGAGTGGGCCAAAATTCCATCTAACATGTGTGCAAACCTCATCATCAACTACAAAAAACGTCTGACTGCTGTGCTTGCCAACAAGGGTTTTGCCACCAAGTATTAAGTCTTGTTTGCCAAAGGGATCAAATACTTATTTCTCTGTGCACAATGCAAATAAATATATATAATTGTGACAATGTGATTTTCTGTTTTTTTTTAAATATAATCTATCTCTCACTGGCAAAATTAACCTAGCCTAAAAATTCTAGACTGTTCATGTCTTTGACAGTGGGCAAACTTACAAAATCAGCAAGGGATCAAATACTTATTTCCTTCACTGTATATCTCAATATTTTTAAAAAGAAGCAAAGTTAATTAAAAAGGAAAGTGAGCTACAAATCAATGTTCATAAAGGCAAATCCTATTACCTTTTGACTGCTAGTATGGCTTGTTTTATACTGGAAATACTCTTCCATGATGCTTACTGTGATACATTGATTTACGGCAGTCAACCCCTGCTGCTTTTAGAGTAATGTTCTAGTGAGCCACAATAACAACATTATATGTATTGCACAGACTCACAGGTAAGGGCTTATTCAGATGAACGTGGCAAACTTGGACGTGAAAAACGTCAGTTTTTCATGTCCGCCTTTTCCCCCGTGTGAGCCCCGTTTTCACGGATCCCCATAGACTTGAGTCTATGGAGGGATCCGTGAAAACTGAAGAAAATAGGACATGTTCTATTTTTTTAACGGACCCTTCACCCTTGAAACAACGGACGTGTGAACGGCCCCATTGAAATACATGCATCCGTGTGACGGCCGTTGTTTTAACTGCCGTCACACAGACGTATTCAACGTTCGTCTGAATAAGCCCTAAGGAATGAAACTGGGATTCTGTCTGGTTCTCCACACACAATACGGTAATCTCTTTAGGTTTATGTAGACTTGTAGCATGCAGCAAGTTCTTCTACGAAGCACTAAGCATTACTAAAAGCTGCTAGATATGTGGAGAGCCTAGGACAAGTCACCCTTTTATTTTTGTATTAGAAGTGTCACTTTGGGAATGTTATAATGTAACTTCGCTGTTTCAATCTGCATACATGGAAAAGCATTTGCTGTGCACATAACAACTAAAGTTTGTATTATCTCAGAAAAAAACCAACATATGTCCATCAAGGGATAGAAGAAATGGAAGCGATATGGGTAAACTATAGAACCTTGTTTTACCCCTACTGATACAGGGAAATGTAAAAAATAAAAATTCCCATAAGCCATTAACTAATCTGCCCTAAAAGGAAAAATGTCCCTTCTAATTTCAAGTGGCAATCAGACAGGATCAACATTCAATCAAGAATCTTAGTGATGCTGGGAAAAAATATACAGTATTCTAAAAATGTTACGTTTTGGCTATGTTTGCATTTATAGATCATCTTTTATTGTTTACTAATGGACTGACACGGAGACCTAAATTTATGTCAATTCGATCTGTTTCCTAAAAGAAGCAGGAAGTTTTGCTTTTTGGGACTCCAAATCCATTGAAAAAATTGGTCATTCTACCCATAAGTTTCCCTTCTTTATTTTTTTTGCCATGCATTGAAAATCAGGAATGGTCTGGAATGGAAAATCCACGTATGATACAATGGGGCCAATTTGCTATAAACTTTTTTTTATCACTGTGGTGCTCGCTGTTTAATAAATTTGGCGCATCTTGCTAGACACTTATCTTCCTTATACCAACATTTGGTTGACTTATTTTTCATTTGGTATATTTTGGTGCATTTTATGCCATGCCCCTTCTGGCTAAGCCACACCCATTTTCTAGACACTTTTTAAACGTGCCTAGTAAGGCGCAAACATCTGTTCTTAAATTAGTTTAAAGAGAACATTTCACCTGCCCATACATGTGCAGCTGGGAGCAACAATTAAACGGCAGGGCTGCAAAAATCCTGGGGCACTTTAATTTTTTTTCCTATCCTCTTCCGTTATTTAGATATCGGTGCCGTTATATTTGGCGCCCGATATTTAAATAACCACCTTAACTGTCAATGGGGCGTGTAGTTGGCAAGTGGGCATGTTAATATCGCTGTGACACTGTCGCTACAGACAGTGCTACAGCAAAAGCTGGAGAGGGAGAGCATGTGCGTGTGCCCCCCACCACTGAACAGATGAGGAGACTAATGTGAATTCTTCTTCTGTTCCGTGGTGGCGGGAGTATCGTCAGCTGCGGCATCAGAGCTGGGCGCGCTTGCGCATGCACGCTGTCACTCCTCAGCTTTCCTCGTCTGCCAAGAGCTGAAGCGTGAAAGCGTGCACCTCTCTCCAGCTCTTGCTGTGACACTGTCCATAGCTGATTGGACAGTGTCACAGAGATAGTAACAAGCCCCCTTGACAATTACACGCCTCATTGAGAGTTCAGGGGGTTATTTGAATATCGGCGCCAAATATAACGGCACCAATATCCAAATAACAGAGGAGGATAGAAAATGTTTTTAAAGTGCCCCAGGATTTGTGCAGCCCTGCCTATTACATGGTGCAATCAGCTGCACATGTATGGGCTGGTGAAAGCTTCTCTTTAAAATGAAATGCCCCAAAATGAGTCCCAATTTTAGCGCATTTTCTGACACATTCTAGACGCAGACACAGTAGTAAATTTACCTTCATGTATTGAATTGAAGACAAGCCATTTACATATGCCCTATCAGGGCATATGAACATCATAGAGGAAGGTTGCCAACTCAGGACCACCCTCATTATTTGCCAGAGCAGACAGTCGCTAACAAAGAGAAGCTCTGGCATCCCAGCCTGCCATGTATTACACCAGCATTGACCAGCATTTAAGCTGTTAATGGAATTGATTTTGGCTTTCTGATTTGAATCAATTAGCTGATCGCTGGGATGGCTTCAATTTCAAAAGTTTCCCATGTTTTTGTCACTTGGATTTTTTTTCTTTAAAGGAATATTTAAAATGCGATATAATAAACCATTACACATTCAAAAAGCTCATCATTATGACATTAGTAATGCAAACAACAACAACAACTAGAAATTTAGGTCTAGAAAATGAGATAATGGAATCCTGAAGTAAACAAAAAGTTGTATATCTCCAGAGATGGGAATACAATTTTTTGGGGTATGTACTTAAAGAGGCTCTGTCACCAGATTTTGCAACCCCTATCTGCTATTGCAGCAGATAGGCGCTGCAATGTAGATTACAGTAACGTTTTTATTTTAAAAAAACGAGCATTTTTGGCCAAGTTATGACCATTTTTGTAGTTATGCAAATGAGGCTTGCAAAAGTCCAAGTGGGTGTGTTTAAAAGTAAAAGTCCAACTGGGCGTGTATTATGTGCGTACATCGGGGCGTGTTTACTACTTTTACTAGCTGGGCGTTCTGACGAGAAGTATCATCCACTTCTCTTCAGAACGCCCAGCTTCTGCCAGATCACGCTGTGACGTCACTCACAGGTCCTGCATCGTGTCAGACGAGCGAGGACACATCGGCACCAGAGGCTACAGTTGATTCTGCAGCAGCATCGGCATTTGCAGGTAAGTCGATGTAGCTACTTAAACTGCAAACGCTGATGCTGCTGCAGAATCAACTGTAGCCTCTGGTGCCGATGTGTCCTCGCTCGTCTGACACGATGCAGGACCTGGGGAAGTGACGTCACAGCGTGATCTGTCAGAAGCTGGGCGTTCTGAAGAGAAGTGGATGATACTTCTCGTCAGAACGCCCAGCTAGTAAAAGTATTAAAAACGCCCCGATGTACGCACATAATACACGCCCACTTGGACTTTTACTTTTAAACACACCCACTTGGACTTTTGCAAGCCTCATTTGCATAAATACAAAAATGGTCATAACTTGGCCAAAAATGCTCGTTTTTTAAAAATAAAACCGTTACTGTAATCTACATTGCAGCGCCGATCTGCTGCAATAGCAGATAGGGGTTGCAAAATCTGGTGACAGAGCCTCTTTAAGGGAAGCGATTAAACTGGTCAATTTCTTCGTTCAAAATCCATGGATGTTACATTTTTTTTAATACAGTTATGTCCCTGGCTGTCCATGATATTTCTAGCACTTCTTGTCTTATCCTCTTCCCGTCACAGCCATTTTTTGGGATTTTCGGTTTCATTTTTTCCTCCCCACCTTCCTTTCAAAAGTCATTACATTTTTATTTTTTCGTCGATAAAGCCATGTGAGGGGTTGTTTTTTGTGGAATGAGTTGAGTTTTTGATGGCACCGTTTATAGGGAAACTGGAAATAAATCCTTTGTGGGGTGGAATAGGAAAAAAGCAGTGATTCCTGAATATTTTGAGGGGTTTCGTTTTTATGGTTTTCACCGTACGGCAAAAATGTGATGTTAAATTTATTCCACCGGTCAATACAATTACGGCGATACCAAATTTATATATTTTTTTTTCGTTTTACAAAGAAGAAAATTTGTGTTTTGTCTCCATATTCTGAGAGCCATAACTTTTTGCGTCAATTGAGCCGTATGAGGGCTTATTTTTAGCGGGGCGAGCTTCTATTGGTACCATTTTGCGGTACATCAGACTTTTTGATCACTTTATTTATTTTTTTTGTGGGATATGAAGTGCCCAAAATAAAGCGATTCTGGCGGTTTAATTTCTTTTTTTTTACGACGTTCACCGTGCGGGTTAAATAATGTTATATTGTAATAATTCAGACTTTTACGAAAGCGGCAATACCCATTTTTTTTACACTACTAAAAACTTTCAACTTTTTTTTTTTTTTTGCACGGTTCATTTGTGCGCTGGTACTATACACTGCAATACTAATGTATTGCAGTATATTGTCCGTTTTACAGGCTCCTGTTAAGTCCTCCCAGAGGCAGGGCTTAACAGGAGATGAAGAAAGGCATTCCTGGTGGCCTTCATTAGGCCCCTGGACTGCCATGTCAACCATCTGCACCCCGCATTCGCGTCACAGGGGGTGCCGATGAGATGTCAGAGGGGTGTGCCCCCTCTTTCTAGCGTCTTAGATCCTGCGATCGTGATAGCGATTCTTATAACCGCTGTAGGATTAAAGTATGGCAATGGTTGTCTAATACTAGTGTTTCACACTCTACAGGCATACAATGCATTAGGGAAGTTTTCAGACCCTTTCAATTTTTTCACATGCTGAAATAACAAAAAGTTCTAGTTTTTTTTCCCATCATTCTGCACATAATACCCCATAATGACAAAGTGAAAACAAAAGGTTAGTAATCTTTGCTAATTTATTGACAAGTCTCCCTGTCCCAGCTGCTGAAAAACACCCCAACAGAATGATGCTGCAACCACCATGCTTCATTGTACGGATGGTATTGTGCAGGTGATGAGCAGTGCCTAGTTTCCTCCAGACATGACGCTTAGAATTGAGGCCAAAAAGTTCAATCTTGGTTTCATCAGATCACAGAATTTTGTTTTTAACAGTCTGAGGAGAGTCCTTATGGTGCTTTTTTGAAAACTCCAGGCAGGCTTTCATGTGTCTTTTACTGAGGAGAAGCTTCTCTCTGGCCACTCTGCCATAAAGCCCGGATTGGTGGAATGTTGCAGTGATGGTTTACCTTCTGGAAGTTTCTCTCATCTGCACACAGGATCTTTGGAGCTCAGCCAGAGTGACCATTGGGTTTTTAGTCACTTCTCTTACTAGGGCCTGCTCCCCCGATTACTTAGTTTGGTGGTTCGGCCAGCTCTAGGAAGAGTCCTGGTTTTCTTCCTTATGTAGGACACTGTGCTCTTGGGAACTTTTAGTGCAGAAGAAATTTTTGTTGTACCCTTCTCTAGGTCTGTTTCTCAACAGAATCCTGTCTCTGAGTTCTGCAGGCAGTTCTTCCCTCCTCATGGCTTGGTTTTTGCTCTGATATGCATTGTCAGCTGTTAGACCTTATATAGACAGGGGTGTGCCTTTCCAAATCATGTCCAATCAAATGAATTTACCACAAATGGACTGCAATCATGGTGTAGAAACATTTAAAAGATGATCTAGAGAAATAAGAGGCTCCCAGAGCTAAATTTCAAGTGTCATAGCAAAGGGTCTGAATACTTATGCCCATGCAAAATTTTAGTTTTTACTTTTTAATAAATGTGCAAAAATTTCTAAAACTCTGTTTTCTTTTCAATTCGTCATTATGGGGTATTGAGTGCAGAATGATGGGGAAAAACTTGCATTTTTTTATTATTTTATCACAAGGCCTTAACATAACAAAATGTGAAATAAATGAAAGGGTCTGAGGACTTTCCGAATGCACTGTAGATTAAATTATGCATGTCATTTCACATGGATGAGTATGAACCTCTGGGTGACCAGGTGACAGAAAAAAAAGAGCATGAAAGCTAATATGGCTGGTGTTACCAGCTACCATTATCGACTACTTCTTATGAAATTGCCAAATTGCTACTTGTACTCTTTTTTTTGTTCTTACCCTTGATATAAGTTCTCCCACCATTCCATTCCAAGTGCCATTCAACTCTGTAACACCATAAAGTCCATCAGCTACCAGGCGGATCTTATAATTAAAATGCAAGCTCTTCGATAGTTCCTGTAGCATGTCCACACAAAATCCTTCATACCGGTCATTACCCTCAAGTTCTTGATGGTTTGACTTTAGCATCAAATATGGATTTTCCTGTAAAATAACTGGTTTTGGTTATTGTAATCAGTTCATGGTTCTGTTTGAATAATTTTTACTTTGTTTAGAACATTTGATTTTCAGCAATCATTCATGAATAAGAATATGGAAAGCTACAATTACAGCACAGGGTAGAGTTAACACAGGTGCTCTGCCCTGGAAGTTAAAACACAAATAAAAGTATTGTAGAGGTAAATTTGTAGGTTTTTACCAGATTACTTAAATGGGCACGATCTATTAAAAAAAAACCTCTAGAAAAATCAAAAGTAGCAGCGAATACGAGAAACTTTGTAATAGATCTTATTAGAGAAAAATGCTTCTTTCTCCACTTATCAACTCACTGAGGGATCAGGTTACAGATGCCCAAAGAAGTCTATGGAGAGTGGAGGGAGAGCAGGAGAAGAGTGAGAGAAAGACAGAGGAGAGACACAATGTCAGGCTGGTGGAGGTGCCAGAAAGTGTGGAGGGGATAAACCCGGATGTTTATTTTGAAGCATTGCTGTTGGAAACGTTTTGGAGAGATGTATTGCCTCCCTTGTTTGCTATTGAGTGGGCTTGTAGAGATACAACTGAACCAGGTCCGCCGGTAGGCCAGAGAGCCCTGTGCTTACCAAGATATTATATAATAAAGATCATGATTTGATCCTCCCCAAAGCCATGAAAAAGCATGATATCCCCATCATTGTAGTAAGGATAGCATTTCCCCCGGATTGCTCAGTGGAAGTGCAGCTGAAGAGATCGCAGTTTATGGATATAGAAAGGTGGCATCCTGCCTTGAACGTGCAATACTCCATGATTTACCCGGCTAAATTTCAAGTGATGGCTTTGGGGTCAATATCCTTCTTTGCCATGCCGAGAGATAACTTGGGTAATTGGATGCCCAGGAGAGCCAACTGCGGGGTCCTGGGGAAGCTGAAGGTGGAGAGTTTGTTCAAACTGTAGGACTTTGTGTCTATTCTGATATACTAGCAAGGGATGTATATCATATTCGTAATGAAAGTTGCAGGGGCTCTTGCTACATGGTAATTGTGGGGCGATTGTATTATGAAAGTATGAGGATATAGCGGATGATGATTCATATGATATGGACTCTTATTTCAAAGCTAGTTATTGCTCGGTTTTTCGGAGGGGAGGACTACAGGTTACTATGTTTGGGGGAGAGTATTCCTTGGGGTTGGTGTTGGAAGGTTGGTACGTTTACACTATAACTTTTGTGCTTCTGTGTATTGCTTGTGGGCCAGCAGGTCTGTTTTTCCTGCTGAAGGAAGCCTTTGCAGATTACTTCTTTATGGTGGGGTAGGTGAACTTTGTCTCCTGGAACATTCGAGGTATGAGGCAGGCTACTAAACGTTATGCTATTTACGATTTTCTTAAAAAACACTCTCCAGCAATTATAGGGTTGCAAGAAACTCAGAATGACACAAAACTCTGTTAAGGCTCTTCACAGGGCTTAGATCGGGCATTGTTATCATTCAACGAGGAGTGGGTCTACTCATTCAAACGAACATGTCATAATTTATTTAAAGGTGAGGAGGGGAGATTTACTGCACTATATACCATTTTAAGTGTATTATGGTAGTGCTGTATATTCTGCCCATATACTCGAGTGTTCGTTTAAAGAAAGTGCTGGAATATCTAAATACTTTGCCAGATGCACCTTGACTTCCCATGGGGAATAACTTTCTTGAAAAGACACTTGATATATTCCCAGGTGATGGGGGATTCGCAGGTAACACAATTACCACTTTTGGAAAATTGCTGTTTGAGTTAGGGCTAGTAGATGTTTGGAGGGCAACGTAGTCGACTACAAGACAATATTCTTGCGCTTCCTCAAGGTGTAACTCTTTTTCGCATAGATTTAATTTTGTGCAATTTCATGACATATATATATATATAGATGTGGTAGGATATTTGCCACGGTCAATCTCATATCACATCCCGATGTACCTTTACCTTAAATTGGGACGGGGCTGCAGAGATAATCCTTAGGGGAGAAGCTTAATCTGTTCTGGTTAAAGCTCATTAGAAGAGGGGTTGTCAGTACTCAATTTACAGAATTCTCAATTCAATTCTAATACCACTCCCTTGGATGTGATCTGGGATGCTATAAAGGAGTTTCTGAAAGGAACGTTCATAATAGAAATTACGATTGAAAAGAACAAATCTAAACAGATGGATGAGGCTTTATGCACCAGGGTTAATAAAACGGAGACTCATCATCCTAGATAATTTTCCTGAATCATTACGTGATTGAAAGGAGTTCTAAAGTCATCTGTGATCTCACATGCTTGAACTGGCTGATAATAGACGTATATTTATAAAGCAGCAGTATTATGACTGGCAAACTCTTGGCTAGATTGGTCCAGACACAGAAAGGGGCATCTTTGTTCTCCGGATTAGAGCTGAGGGGGAAGGGCTTGTTACACAGACATCCAATTATCTGTATTCCAACAGTTTTATTCACAATTATATGCATCTAGATTAATTTATACTTCGCAAGATGATTATTTGGTGCCGTTTCTCTGCCATCCTTGAGCCAGGAGGATAGAGACTCACTCGAGGGCCCCTTCTCCTTGGAGAAATTGCAGAAGGCGGTGCGTAGAATGGCTAATGACAAGGCCTCGGGGGGTGGATGTACTGCCAGAGGAGGTATTTAAGGAGTACGGGGAGTTATTGTTACCACATTTGTTGAGCATTCTTCAGGATAGTTATGATAGGGGGAGACTTCAAACCTCCTTGTCTGAAGCGATTGTAGTGGTTTTACCTAAGGAGGGCAAAGTCTTGGATCTACCAGACTCATATGGTCCAATGTCCTTGTTGACATCTGATATAAATAGTATCACAGAGAGGGAACTCTTCATAAGACATAACCTTTATTCATTATTCAGATTAAAATACTCTATGT
The DNA here is from genome assembly GCF_050947455.1 of Rhinoderma darwinii. Taxonomy (NCBI): domain Eukaryota; kingdom Metazoa; phylum Chordata; class Amphibia; order Anura; family Rhinodermatidae; genus Rhinoderma; species Rhinoderma darwinii. The sequence continues at coordinate 81,692,858 of NC_134696.1, read as the reverse complement.
AATTCTTTTGAATACAAATACCCCTGACAAAATCAGGATTGAATCAAATAAGCAATCCACATTAATCACCTGGAGTATCCAGAAAATTACATCTAGATGGCGTGGTACCATACACCACCTATGGAGAAACTCCAGGGATACTGTAAAGGATCTGCCAGGCACAGCTTCGGGGTTAACTCCCTTAATTAATCAGTCAGCACCTGAATCTACATCCCTGAGACTGACTCCAGCTTCCACCACTCAGGCTGGCAGGCTTAGGAGTGGGAGAGCCTATCGCAGCCTGGCCAGACTCAGCTAGCTCCCGCCCTCTGTCTATTTATACCTGCATTTCCTGTTCCTCCTTGCTTGTTATTCTTTTTCGTGTGGTTTCCTGGCCCAGCTACAGCTCCTTCTATTTTGTTCCTGCTCCATACTGACCCTGGCTTACTGACTACTCTTCTGCTCTTCGTTTGGTACCTCGCACACTCCTGGCTTGACTCGGCTCGTTCACCACTCTGGTTGCTCACGGTGTTGCCGTGGGCAACTGCCCCTTTCCCTTGCTTGTATTCCCTTGTATGTTTGTCGTGTTTGTCGTGCACTTACTGAGTGCAGGGACCGCCGCCCAGTTGTACCCCGTCGCCTAGGGCGGGTCGTTGCAAGTAGGCAGGGACAGAGTGGCGGGTAGATTAGGGCTCACTTGTCCGTTTCCCTACCCCCCGGTCATTACAGATACAAAAAATTCTATCACACACAATTAGTGTAATTTCTAAGCACCAAATATTGCATAAATTGACCACAACACTGACACTTCATAACCGTCCCAATGCATTTCCCCAACCTAGTTGGTTCAACAGGGGACAATATTGGACAATTTGTGAGTAATTGGAGACATATAAAGTAATGGCCAGACCTAGGCTGAAAGCCATAAGGGCAGGCCAGCATCACCTGGGTTGCAGGAAGAGAAGAGTTAACAATAGTGAGAAGTAAGAGGGGGTTTGAAGGGGGGTGGTATGGGTGGGTCAGGGTTGATAAAAAGGTCAGAGCAGGTAGCGATTCGCGCCATCACCAGAGGAGACAGCAGGCCTAGCACAATGGAGGCTTTCCTGGTCCAGCTTAGCGCTGCGGTGGCTGAGCGCGGCATGGCGTGGCTGGTACAGGAGCTTGGGAGGACCGGTCCGCAGGAGCTGTCTGGATGTGTGTCAGAGGCGATCAATAAGACAGGTGGGGTCGGCGTCCCCTCAGTAGCGGCGTTCCCCGCGGGCGCGTCCTCCCACATGCCTCAGCGCGGATGTACTGCCGCGAGTTAGGCGCAGGATTCCGAGCCCCTAAAGGGACCCTCCAGCCCAGGTCCCTGGCTCCACAGCTCAGGGCCCAGTCTGAGAGGAATCCGGCGCCCCGTCCGGACTCTGCGGAGATGGGGGCGCAGCCTCCCTTGCATCGGGGACCGCCCCGTCTCCTGATGCCTGCTACGCGGACCTGCGGCGGGCCGACCCGGCGAGGCTCCAGTCGGGCAGGCCCATCTGTAGCCAATAAGTGCGTCCCGAGTCTTCACGTACGGTGGTCATACAGAATTCTGGCGGTGGGCGGCGACGCCCCATCGGCCCCAATACTGGGGCGGTTCCTGCGCGACGGGAGGTGAGCCCCCTGTCATCTGAGGCCTATTACGGGACCCCCAAGATGAGGCGCGGCTGCTCTTCGAGTAGTGCCTGTCCAGCCCCTGACGGTCCAGTAAAGTCCATGGATCTGAATGTCGTGGAGGATGGTGATCGTCGAGATGTCTCCTTTGCCCCAGCTGGTGGGGACACAGCACCTACGCAGCCCAATGAGTCTATTTCACCTTTATGTTCTTTTCCCACAGTGTTTAGGTCCCCTGGGGCTGTGGGTGGATCCCAGGTGGGGACAGCGTTAGAGGTGGGTAGTACTGTTGCGCCGCTTGGGTTGGGGCAATGTGGGGTGAGGGAGGTACAGGAATTGCTAGGTTGTGTGAGAGAATTATTGGCTCGGTGTGATGGAGCTTCCTCTCCTGTCACCACGTAGGTTAAATCGCTGGTCGGGTTGGCCTTTGGGGGGGTTCTCTCCTCAGGGGTTGGTCATTGACTAAGGAGTCGAGGGTGATCACGTCGGTCCAAATGGAGAAGGATAAGGACATGGATAGGGTGAGGCTGGATGAAAGGGGAAGTTAATTTGGGCACGCATTTGAAGCAAGAGGTCAGGGAAAACATATTTAAAGATGACTATGTAGAGATATTCTGCCTCCTCCCCCTGGAGAAGTTCAATCTTGATAAAGGAAAACGGGTTGAGAGCAAGAAGGAAGAGGAAGAGAAGCATCAGTACCGGTAAATTCCTCAAACATTTTTGAATTGGTGGCAAGCGTTTCCCATCCTGGCAAGTATTATAGGTGAAAAGGCGCCGGAGCATAGTTCCGCTCTTTCTGTTACATGGATGCTATCAGTGAGGCGCATGGTGTTTATGGGGGTCAATAAGGATATTGTTGGGATAATAAGGATATTGAAATGTGGTTGCGTGTGATGGCTCCTGTTAGTTTCGGTCAGTCCTGTCATGAGGGGGCCGGTGCTGCCGACCCCTCTACACAGTTCGGCCAAGGTAGTGTTGGAACAGGGGAAAAAATCCGGTCTGTGCAGGCAGCTTAACGAGGGCCAGTGCATATTCGGAGCAGGGTGCAAATTTAAACACAACTGTTCCTCCTGTGGCAGGACCTCACACAGGTAGTCTAAATGTTTAAAAAAAGGCAAGGGAAAAGGAGCGAGCGGTTCTAGCCCAGGGTCGGACACCAGTGAATTGGTTAGAGATGCAGCCTTATCTAAATAGATTCCCCGACAGGGTGCGAGTGGAGCGGTTGTCTGACTGTTGCCGGATCGGTTTCATGATCCATTCCCCTCCTCACGATGTCCCCTTTTCTTTTCGGAACTTGTGGTCTACACATCAAAATGGCCCCGTAAAAAGACGAAACGGCCATTAAAATCAGTGGGCAGATGTTTGGAGGCGTTCAGCCTCCGAATTTTTAGCCGTTTCTTGGGGGGGGGGGTTTACGGCACAAAAAGCGTCTGAAAATAGGCCGTGTGCATGTATTGTATGTCATGTATGCATTTAGTCTGAACATATTGCTCATTGAGTGCAGCTATCACTTAGGCCCCACGGGAGAATTGCGGCCCCATTCATTCCAATGGGGTCATGCACACGACCGTGGTTTCCACGGTCCGTGCATGTCCCAGGAGCCCCAGGCTCATAGGAAATAATGCACGCGGCCATGTGCACGGCCCGCGATTTGCGAGCGGCTTGCAAGTGACGCTCCACACCCGGCCGACCCGAAAATCACGGCCGTGCACATGGCTACGGTCGTGTGCATGAGGCCTCAGTCTTATACTTATTTTTTTCTTGGTATCAATTTCTAATTAATCTATTTCTTAGATGTCTTCAGCAGGTCTTGCGACAGATATTGGAGGAAGCTCCTCAGCAGAAACAGCTGCCTGCTAGAGAAGGAGCAATATACTCAGACATATTGGAGCAGGTCTGCTGTGTACTAAGAGGTTTTAGGCAGGCCCATGTTTTCCCTCTGGTTTCCTTGATACCTAGGGTATTGATACAAATCAGGCAAGACTCATTCAGATGAGTCAAGGATGTTAGCCCCTTCCCCCCCCCCGTCCACCCGGCATTTAGAAATTATCTCACAGCACTCAACACTACCAGGACCTGAAGAGTTTCAACCTGAAAGCCTGTAGTTTGACCAGCCTCTTTTATAATCTAAAAGGCTCTTCAATAAATTTATGAAGACCTGCCCCCACACAGTAGAATGCCCTCTAGCTGCCACCATATAGTATAAATTCCCCACAGTGTAATGCCCCCATAGATGCCCCTATGCAGTATAATGCCCACACATATGCCCCCATACAGTATAATGCTCACACAGATGCAGGGCCGGCCCTAGGATAGATGGCGCCCTGTGCGAAATGATCTTTCGGCGCCCCACCCAGTCATTAAAAAAAAATGCCCCATAAAAAAATTATAATGCCCCTTTAGTGCCCCCATACAGTATAATAATAATATTTAATAATATAATATATTACAACCCCTTCAAGGACACAGTATTTTGTCCTCTAATTGTGCCCACAGTATTATGCCCCCTGTAGTACCCCTACACAGTATAATGTCCGCTTAGTGGCCCCCACACAGTATAATGCCCCCTGTAGATTTTGCCATATAGCCTCCCTGTAGACAGTGCCATAATCCCCCACCTCCTTTTTGTAGATCGTGCCATACAGCCCCCCACACCTCCCCCTTGTAGACATTGCCATACAGTCCCCCACCTCCCCCTTGTAGATCGTGCCATACAGTCCCCGCACCTCCCCCTTGTATACAGTGCCCCCAAACAAAAACAAAAATTGTACTCACCTAGGCCCCGTTCCCAAGACGAACTGAGCTGCTCCATGACGGAACCCTAGTACAGAGTTTCCCAACCTTTTCGGACTCGAGGCAGCACTGGAAAAACAAAATTTCCTCAGGGCCCCCCTACCAAAAATTGTTTTGAGAAAGACAGAAAACGGCTAAGAACAAGCACTCCACTCGTAGGGCATGTTCACACACGTTTTTGTAAGGCAAAAAAAATCTGCCTCAAAATTCCTTCAGCAACTGACAGTGCATGTGACCTTTTTTTTGTGTTTTTTCTTAAGCTGTTGAAGCGAATGCAAAAGACGCAGGGAAAAAAGCTCCAAACGAGTAATTTTCTGCCTCCTATTAATTTCAATTGGAGGTCAGAGGTGGAAACCACTTGAAGACCATCACTCCATCAGCCCCCCACTCACAGAAAAATGACCATCAACCCCCCACTCACAGTAAAATGACCATCAGCCCCCCACTCACAGATTCCCCCTGTAGGTAGCGCCACACAGCCCCTTGTAGGTAGCGCCACACAGCCCCTTGTAGGTAGCACCACAAAGCCCCTTGTGGGTAGCGCCAGACAGCCCCCTTGTAGGTAGCGCCACACAGCCCCCTGTAGGGAGTGCCGCACAGCCCCCTGTAGGGAGTGCCGCACAGCCCCCTGTAGGGAGTGCCGCACAGCCCCCTGTTAGGAAGTGTCGCAAAGGTAGCACCACAAAGCCCCTTGTGGGTAGCGCCAGACAGACCCTTGTAGGTAGCGCCACACAGCCCCTTGTGGGTAGCACCACACAGCCCCCTTGTGGGTAGCACCACGTAGCCCCTTGTAGGTAGCACCACACAGCCCCCTTGTAGGTAGCGCCACACAGCCCCTTGTGGGTGGCACCACACAGCCCCCTTGTGGGTAGCACCACGTAGCCCCTTGTAGGTAGCACCACACAGCCCCCTTGTAGGTAGCGCCACACAGCCCCCTTGTAGGTAGCGCCACACAGCCCCCTTGTAGATAGCGCCTCACAGCCCCCTTGTAGATAGCGCCACACCGCCCCCTTGTAGATAGCGCCACACAGACCCCTTGTAGATAGCGCCACACAGCCCCCTTGTAGATAGCGCCACACAGCCCTCTTGTAGATCGCGTCATACAGCCCCCTGCAGGGAGTGCCGCACAGCCCCCTGTAGGGAGTGCCGCACAGCCCCCTGTAGGGATTGCCGCACAGCCCCCTGTAGGGAGTGCCGCACAGCCCCCTGGTAGGAAGTGTCGCAAAGACCCCTGGTGGGGAGTGCCACACAGCCCACAGCCCCCTGGTAGGGAGTGCCCCACAGCCCACTGGTTGGTAGTGCCCACAGCCCCCTGGTTGGTAGTGCCCCACAGCCCCCTGGTTGGTAGTGCCTCACAGCCCACATCCCCCTGGTTGGTAGAGCCACACAGCCCCCTGGTTGGTAGTGCCACACAGCCCACAGCACCCTGGTTGGTAGTTCCACACAGCCCACTGGTTGGTAGTGCCACACAGCCCACAGCCCCCTGGTTGGTAGAGCCACATAGCCCCCTGGTAGGTAGTGCCACACAGCCCCCTGGTAGGTAGTGCCACACAGCCCCCAAGTAGGTAGTGCCACACAGCCCACTGGTTGGTAGTGCCACACAGCCCACAGCCCCCTGGTTGGTAGTGCCACACAGCCCCCTGGTTGGTAGTGCCACACAGCCCACAGCCCCCTGGTAGGTAGTGCCACACTGCTCACAGCCCCCTTGTAGGTAGTGCAAGGACTACGAAATGACCGATAGCTGGCGGGCAATAGACATTCAAAAAAGGACAACTGTGCAGGAGCACACAAAATACCCAGCTTTCCCAGCTATCAAATAAATGTGTGGAAATAAACTAAGTTATAACTTTTATTTAGTCTGAGTAAAGGATTAATCCTTTTAGCTAGATTAAATAAAAGTTATATCTTAGTTTATTTCCACACTTTTTTTTTTGATACCCGGGAAAGGTGGGTATTTTTGTGTGCTCCTGCACAGTTGTCCTTTGTAGGTAGTGCCACACAGCCCACAGCCCCCCTGTAGATAGCAACCCCCCCTCCTTCCAGTAAAGATAGCGCCACCGTAGCTCCCTGAAGGAGCGGAATCCCCGTGTGGCTGGGGATTTCGGTCCTGGAGCGCTGCTTGATGCCTCTGTCCATATATGGACAGTGACATCAGGGAAAACTCCTGAGGCGGAATCCCCATCCACAGCGTTGCAGACGCTATGACCGTCGATTCCACTCCAGGAGAAGCTCCTGTCGTCTATGTCCATGACGTCATTGGCTTCTCCTGGAGTGGAATCCCCGGTCATAGAGTCTGCAATGGGGTTTGATATCTACAGGGGGCACTATAGAAGAGCAAGGGAGTGATCTCCCTGCTCTGCTGTCTACTAGCGCCTCTGTAGCTGAAGGGCGCTAGTAGACAGCAGAGCAGGGAGATATCTCCCTGCTCTGCTATAGTGCCGTCGCTACCGCTATAGCAGCCACAGCAGCCTCTAGCGGTGTCACCGCTAGCAGCCGCTATGGCTGCTACAGCGGTAGCGATGGCCACTAAGTGAAGAAGTGCCCGGGTGCGACTGCAGTTAGTGTGTGTATCCCCGCTGGTAGTTGCAACGGCGCTGGGATACACACACCCGCTGGCGCCCCTCTTGCCGTGTGGCGGCTGGCGCCCTGTGTGACCGCACTGGTCGAACATAGCTAAGTCCGGCCATGCAGAGATGCTCCCATGATATAACGCCGACAGATGCCCCCATACAGTATAATGCCCACACAGATGCCCCATGCTGTATAATACCCAAACAAATTCCCCAATACAAATTCCCCAATGCCCCAGAGCTGCCCCATACAGTATAATGCCCCCATACAGAATAATGCCCCCACAGCAGCCCCATACATTATAAAGCCCCTGTAGCTGCCCCCATACAGTATACAGCCCCCTTAGATGCCACCATACAGTATAATGCCCCCACAACTTCCTGCATATAGTATAATGCCCCTATAGCATCCTCCATACAGTATAATGCCCCCATACAGTATAATGCCTCCTTAGCTGCCACCATACAGTATAATGCCCCCTTAGCTGGACAGTGATGTGAAGGGCATATATATGGACAGTGACAAAAAGGGATTCTCCAGGCACAGCACTTAAAGTAGCACTGTGCCTGGGAGTCCTTGGCGAGCGGAGGAGCTCTCTCTGCTCTGAACTAATGCTGAAGCAGGGTGCTGACTGTTCCCTGCTTCAGCATTGGATTAAATTGTATCTGCTTTCTGAGGACATAACACCGGCCACCCGGGACACCGCCCGGAATCCAGGACTTTCCCGCTGAATCCGGGACGGTTGGGAGGTATGGAGGTGTAGTGTCACATTGATCCACAACCATACATTCACAGCCCAGTTAAAGAAAAATATATTCTAAACATGTGTAACCAATTTTTACAGTAAAGGGTCAGGGGTGAAACAGAAATAAATAAACACAAACTGTCTAAATCAGATCCAGATAGACCATTTCCGAGTCTTAGCTCAACAGAGTTATTTTATCACGTATACATGGCATATATCACGTTACCCAAATTAAAGCAAAAACATAATGAGAGAGGGAATAACGAAGCTACAGAACAACAAAGCTTACAAAGGAAAGCACCTCATTAAGTTCATATGGATAAAACTATCTAAACCTATAAATCCACTGGGTCTCTTTTTGTAGAATTCTTCGATCCCAGTCACCCCCACAGGGGGATGGTAAAACCAATTCAATTGCTGAGAATGAAATTGATGCTGGGTCAACATTGTGGCACTCATTTATATGTCTAGGGATAGTTTTATCACATCTATTTTCTATGTCATTAAGATTTTCACCTATCCTTCTATGGAATTCCCTGAGTCTTCCCTATATAATCTTTAGGGCAGGTACATTGACACAGATAAATGACCCCCCTACTCTGACAATTGCAAAAATCACATAGGTAAAAGATCTGTCCAGTAATCGAACTCTTTACCATTTTTGTGCGTCGCATATAGGGACGGCCTTCACAACCACTAAATCTAATATTTCCCACAATGTTGGAACTGTTCCAGTTGCTTCGTGGTGTGGGTCTGGTATAGTGGCTATGCACCAATCTCTCTTGTAAACACCATCCCTTCCTGAATGTTGTGATGCCCACGGTCGCTGACCGCTGGCATTCCCCACTTACCAGAAGCCACGACCACAGGACTCTGAAACCCTGCCGGCATCTCCTTCCCCAGAGTTGCTGGCGCACACTGCTCTCTCCTCCGGCTGATGCCCGTAGGGTGTCCGCTTGTCCCCGGTCTTAAAGGACCAGCGCGTGCACCAGGAACATCACCCCTAACCAATCCCAGGACACCCGGGATTTTAAAAAGAACTCTGCCCACTTCCTCATTGCCTGAGAAATGTTGTGCAAAGGTTCCCTGGCGTTATCCAGTATCCGTGTTCGGTGTCGAGTCCAGTGTCCGTGTCCAGTCCAGCATCCATGACGACTTCTGTACCTGTGTCAGATGTCTGTGTAAAGTCCAGTATCCATGACGACTTCAGTATCCATGGCCGGTGTCCGTGCCAAGTCTAGTGTCTGTGATGACTACAGTTTCCGTGTCCTGTATCCAAGACAAGTCCATTTGTCCAGCACAAGCCAGCTTCCAATATTCCGTCACAAGCCAGCCTCCAATAGTCCGGCACAAGCCAGCTTCCAATAGTCCGGCACAAGCCAGCTTCTAACTATCCAGCACAAGCAAGCTATCAAGGTACTCTCGCCCTAGTGGCTGTCATTGACATTTTGTTTGACCAGCTGCTACTCCGTTATGGCAGAGTGGCCCAGTGGGTCCACGTTCCCCACAGCCAAGACAAATGTTATGGAGGGTTTACATGGTATTACATCTGTTAAGTCACCATCAGCCAGCAGGACCCCCAATAATTCTCCAAAACTCCAAAAACTTTAGGAGCTTGGTCGTCATAGGGTCCTATAATCCTGCATATTTGCCTGTCCCCCGTATCAGATTTAAGTTTGGGTACAAGGAGATCATCTCAGATTTGGATAAGGGCATTATGATATGCGGATTGAAGGATCTGTCTAGGGTACACTCTTGCCTCAAATCTATTCCTCAAACCTCTGGCTTGTACCTGGAATTCATTGTCCGATGAACAATTCCTCCGGACCCTCAAGTATTGGCCTTTGGGGATACTACGTCCGAAAGATGGGGGATGGTCGCTCTCCCAGTGTAGGAGGCTATTAGTTGAGGATGGTTTATGAAACAGAGAACAGGAGATACGCACCCCCCCCCCTTCCTGTTCGTTGTTCCATAACTTGAGATCCAAAAAGTAAATCTCCTATTACCAGTTTCTCCAGGTGTAAGGAGACGTCTGTCACTTTAAGGTCGTCATGACTACTAGCCTAGCTTCTGGGTGGCCCTGGTTTGAGAAGCAGAGCCAATCTCATTTCTCTGACTGCAGCCTATCAGGGCCAATATTGGAGTATTTGATTCTCTTCAGTTTTCTCATTGTTGCTTGTAATTTTCTAGTGTATGCATGTTTCTGATCAAGTTCCTGGTTACACCCTAAATCACCTTGACTATTTGGACTCTTTGAATTGGACTACGACTTTGTCTTTGGATTTACCCTCTGCTCATTGATTTGGACATTCTGCTCTCGGCTGGTTTTGACTTCTGTAACTCCTGGTATTCTTCTGTTTTGCGATTTGGACTTTTAGTATCTCCTGGTTTTGAACTCTGTTGATTACTCCTCTGGCTTGTCTGGTTATCTGTTCTGGTATTGCCTGCATGTGCACCTCCTGTCCAACACCTTATTCTCTTAAAGCCACCTGGGTTCTATGCAGCCAAATCCAACCTGCCTTGGCGGGCTCTGGTGAAGACCATTGGTTAGCATAGTCTAAGGCTACTCTGAGTGGTGACAGACTTGAGGTAGCTGATTTACCTGTACACGTGATCCAGACATTCTCCAGCTGCCTATGGCGAATTGCTTGTATAGCAATTCCATAAACTTGCTCAAGTAGTGATTCCTTGACACCAGGTGGTCCCAGAAGACATTCAGATCACAGCTGTTCTGTCTCTAGATGCTACCAAAGCCATTAACGGTATTGAATAGGGGTATTTGTGGACCATCCTGGAGATGAGATTTGGTTCAAACTATATTCGGTGGTTGCAGCTGCTCTATCAAGCTCCGAATGCACGAATAAGGGCTAATGGGGCATTGTCAGGGCGTTTTTTCTTTGGCTCGGGGGACACGGCAAGGTTGGCCTCTTTCACCTTTGCTATTTGCACTGGTCGTGGAGCCACTGGCATATATATTACAGAGTCACCCCCTGGTAACTGATATCCAATATGAGGACATTGAGGAATGTATTGCATTATATCGAATTAGCAGGTGGAGCTTGTCTATGCAAAATAGAGCCTTCGTTCCAGGTTAGCAACCGGCATATGCAGCATGCATTCGTCTGAGCGCTGTGACCCCTTCAAACAGCTGATCGACGGGGGTGCCAACAGTCGGACCCCCACTGATTTAATATTGTTGGCCTAGCATTCATGTTTATTTCAATAGGAGAGGGGAATGAGCCACTGCCGGACCCTTTGGTGGCATCTTAGCTCTCGCGAGAGCAAAGGATTGGGTACGTTTATATCCAATATGCGCAATCCTTCTTCCCCCAACTTCTGCCACCCAGGGGAAGTTGGGAGGCCCAATACATATTAGATTGTCGTCCGATCCCATTGAAAATGGTGGGTTTGGAGAACTTTTAGCTAATAGATATAGTCAGCTTTAGCCTTGTGCACAGAGCTTGTACAAAGACACTTGGAGTCCCTGTAACTGCATAATATGGAGCCAGTATTATAGAGATATTCCCTAGGAGCAATGATTAAAGGGGAGAATATCTGCTTAATACGGCATCAGATTGGGCATTTTTTAAATCAGAGAAAAGCAGAGGTACAGAAGGGCCCCATAGACTTATGAGTGCCGTATTAAAGCTCGGGATAACTTCTCGTTTGTACCTAGTGGTAATACATGAATGTGCATGACCCCCAAACTGGTGTTGACAATCTATCCTACAGTATTTCAGCTTGAAATTAGTACAATTTGCTATTATGAAGTTTAATTGTCTTTGTTTTTAGTCTATCAGCATGAACCGTCAGCACTTCCAGTCATTATAAGGGACATATTCAGATCTCCACAAGAACATGGAGATCAGTATCCGTCACCTGCTGCCAGCCTGCCAGTACTCGAACAAATCTGGGCCGCTGCTTAAAAAAAAAAAAAAAAAAAAAAAAAGCATTTCCAGAAAAGGATTAATTAAGGAGTCTGCACGATTTTACCACATTACTCCAACTGGGGTATCTTGGATCTTAACATGGTTTTAAGCCAGTAAAAATAGGGAGGATTTCTCCAGCTCACCTTGTGGAAGTTGCGTGTTTTGTGGATGGTAATCCTGGCGCTCGGATCCTCGTGGTGGCACACGGAAAAACTTGCTGTTTTGTAGAAAAGAATGGTTGGATCCAGCGCTGACAGAAATAAAAGGAAACTTTTTCCAAGTTTTATTAATTCTTGGTTAAAAGAAGGTATTCATTAGCGTATGTGGTATGTCTTGCAATGATAGGTTTAAAGGTAGGTAGCCTACGCGTTTCGGATGGTGTCTCCGTCCTTATTCATGGCTTAGAATGAGACAACTGACTGTGAATGCTTGGTTTAAATGTATTTGACCACAGGTGTGTGTTTTTAATTGCGTTCCAGGGATGCGTAATGTTGGAGCGCAACTGCGGGCCCGCCTCTATTATACCAGTTCTTTGGATTCATTGACTAAATAACTTGAAGATGGTAAGTATCTTTTAATTATTAGTTTATAAATTTGCAAATTACTTTTGAACTGTGTATGTTCGTATTATTTGTTATTATTCATAGATACGCGGATAGGTGGAAATTCGGTGGTTTGTTTATACATTTATTTGGACATTTTTTTGGTATTGTGTTTATAACGCATTGGGTCAGATTGTGTGTGTATGGTAACTGAATGGGAAATGTTGAAAAAGAAAAACGAGGGAAATTTCGATCAAGGAAGTTGTGAATATGAGTTGATGAAAATTCGTGACAAGTCTGCTAAAAAGCTTATGTATCTGGGTAGATATATAATGCTGGTTAAAAAAGTATTAAATAAAGATTTAGAGGTAGTGATTTTTTTCATACCTACTAAGTATGAAGATATATGTTGGTTATCTAATGCATATATTTATCAATTTAACGTATGGTTTTGTCATTATGGTATGTTCGAATAGCTATAACATGCTCTCGTGAAAATTGTATTTTTTATTGTGATAGTCATGAGAGTATCTGTATAACATGGATGATGTATCATGTCAGATTTTTTCATTGATTGAAAACTGATAATTGTATGGTCAATAGTAGTGCATAATCTCTTTTTTTAGATTTAGACCTTCTGGTACTCTTGTTTTGAGACGAAAAATCCAATATGCTTCTCTTTGGAGCATTTTTTCTTTCATGTTTCCTCCTCTTTTGGATTTACGGATTTTTTTCAATTGCGTAGCATCGGAATGAATTTATTGTTCTTTTATGGAAAAATATGAAATGTCTTGCCGCATTTGAGATGTTTTGGATGTTAGAATTTCTTATATAGCTTAGGTGTTCAAGTATGCAGATTTTTAATCTGCGGCTTGTACAGCCTATGTATTTTAAGTTACATTCTGTACATTCAATTATATATACATAAGTGAGTTGTCTCATTCTAAGCCATGAATAAGGACGGAGACACCATCCGAAACGCGTAGGCTACCTACCTTTAAACCTATCATTGCAAGACATACCACATACGCTAATGAATACCTTCTTTTAACCAAGAATTAATAAAACTTGGAAAAAGTTTCCTTTTATTTCTGTCAGCGCTGGATCCAACCATTCTTTTCTACAAAACAGCATGGTTTTAAGCCCTTGTGCCGCAGCCATTTTTCAGTTTTACATTTTGTGGATACCTCATCATAGGAACATAAAAACGAAAAAAACAAACAGAAGTGTCGGATCTGATGCCCGACGGAACCCATTGACTTTAATGGGTTCCGTCAAGTTTCCGTCATTTTGGCAGACAAAATAGCGCTACTGGAATATGGCAGCATTTGCAACAGATTCTCCTTTATATTAACAAAGCTTACATTTCAAGTTTATTGAACAAAAAGTACCTCAAAACGGATGGTTCAACAGAATGCAACAGGGTGCCTATTCTGCATCATCCTGTTGCCATAGACTTGTATTGTGCAAAAAAATTGATCTGTCAGGATCCTGTTGTTCAACACGGCAGAAAAATTAGACAGTCTCTGTTTGTTTGTCCTATTGATTAAATAGATCCTGACGGAAACTTGTCAAAAAGGTAGACGAACGGACAATTTCAACCATTAAAGAAGCCCCATTGAAAACGTTCACGAATCCGTTTGGAAAAGAAAAAAAACAAACAGATGTTTGAAAAGGATAGCCAAACGTGGAGTGAACAGGCCCTAATTCTATCAGTGGTAGTGGAACATCTGTTTGTCTATAGACACCCCAAGACCCAATTCATATATTAGAAACCTCTAGGAATCACATTTTGATTCAGTAGTATAGTACGGAGTCTGGATGTTGCAACTGTAAGGGTATGTTCACACGGCAAACAAAAACGGCTGTAAAATACTGAGCTGTTTTCAAGGGAAAACAGTCTTTGATTTTCAGCCGTTTTTTATGCATCAACCATTTTTTGATGCGTTACTTACGGCTGTTTTTTAAGCTGTTTTTCTATTGAGACGGCTGACACGGCTCCAAAAACTGCTCAAGAAGTGACATGCACTTCTTTTTTATGGGGCCCCGTGGGAAAAAATCACTGTTTTTCCCATTGAAGTCAGTAGGCAGATGTTTGGAGGCGTTCAGCCTTTGTATTTTTAGCCGTATTTCGGGGCATTTAAGGCCCGACAAATGGCTGAAAATAAGCCGTGTGAACAGGGGCGTAACTAGGAAAGACTGGGCCCCATAGCAAACTTTTGACTGGAGCCCCCCTCCCCTGGGTGTCACACAACCCCCACCCTTGTAGATAGTGCCTTTTTTACAGCCCCCCTGTAGATAACGCCATACAGCCCCCTCTGTAGATAACGCCATACAGCCCCCTCTGTAGATAACGCCATACAGCCCCCTCTGTAGATAACGCCATACAGCCCCCTCTGTAGATAACGCCATACAGCCCCCTCTGTAGATAACGCCACACAGCCCCCTCTGTAGATAACGCCATACAGCCCCCACTGTAGAGAACGCCATACAGACTCCCCCTGTAGATAACGCCATACAGCCCCCACTGTAGATAACGCCATACAGACCCCTCTGTAGATATCTACAAAGGGGGCTGTATGGCGTTATATACAGAGGGGGCTGTATGGCGTTATCTACAGGGGGAGTCTGTATGGCGTTCTCTATAGGGGGAGTCTGTATGGCGTTCTCTACAGGGGGGGGTCTGTATGGCGTTCTCTACAGGGGGGGCTGTATGGCATTCTCTACAGGGGGCTGTATGACGTTCTCTACAGGGGGGGGCTGTATGGCGTTCTCTACAGGGGGGGCTGTATGGCGTTATCTACAGAGGGGGCTGTATGGCGTTCTCTACAGGGGGGGCTGTATGGCGTTCTCTACAGGGGGGCTGTATGGCGTTCTCTACAGGGGAGGCTGTATGGCGTTCTCTACAGGGGGGCTGTATGGCGTTCTCTACAGGGGGGCTGTATGGCGTTCTCTACAGGGGGGCTGTATGGCGTTATCTACAGGGGGGCTGTATGGCGTTATCTACAGGGGGGCTGTATAGCGTTCTCTACGGGTGGCTGTATGGCGTTCTCTACGGGGGGCTGTATGGCGTTCTCTACGGGTGGGCTGTATTGCGTTCTCTACGGGGGGCTGTATGGCGTTCTCTACGGGGGGCTGTATGGCGTTATCTACAGGGGGGGCTGTATAGCGTTATCTACAGGGGGGTATGTATGGCTTTTTCTACAGGGGGTCTGTATGGCTTTCTCTACAGGGGGTATGTATGGCGTTATCTACAGGGGGGGCTGTATGGCGTTATCTACAGAGGGGGCTGTATGGCGTTCTCTACAGGGGGGGCTGTATGGCGTTCTCTACGGGGGGGCTGTATGGCGTTCTCTACGGGGGGCTGTATGGCGTTCTCTACGGGGGGCTGTATGGCGTTCTCTACGGGGGCTGTATGGCGTTCTCTACGGGGGGCTGTATGGCGTTCTCTACGGGGGGGCTGTATGGCATTCTCTACGGGGGGCTGTATGGCGTTCTCTACACGGGGGGCTGTATGGCGTTATCTACAGGGGGGGATGTATGGCGTTAGCTACAGGGGAGGCTGTATGGCGTTATCTACAGGGGGGGCTGTATGGCGTTATCTACAGAGGGGGCTGTATGGCGTTCTCTACAGGGGAGGCTGTATGGCGTTCTCTACAGGGGGCTGTATGGCGTTCTCTACAGGGGGGCTGTATGGCGTTCTCTACAGGGGGGCTGTATGGCGTTCTCTACAGGGGGGGCTGTATGGCGTTCTCTACAGGGGGGGCTGTATGGCGTTCTCTACAGGGGGGGGCTGTATGGCGTTATCTACAGGGGGGCTGTATGGCGTTATCTACAGGGGGGCTGTATGGCGTTCTCTACGGGGGGCTGTATGGCGTTCTCTATGGGGGGGCTGTATGGCGTTCTCTACGGGGGGCTGTATGGCGTTATCTACAGGGGGTCTGTATGCCGTTATCTACAGGGGGGTATGTATGGCTTTCTCTACAGGGGGGTATGTATGGCGTTATCTACAGGGGGTCTGTATGGCTTTCTCTACAGGGGGTATGTATGGCGTTATCTACAGGGGGGGGCTGTATGGCGTTATCTACTGAGGGGGGGGCTGTATGGCGTTATCTACAGGGGGGGCTGTATGGCGACAGGGGGGCTGTATGGCGTTCTCTACAGGGGGGGCTGTATGGCGTTATCTACAGGGGGGACTGTATGGCGTTATCTACAGGGGGGGACAGTATGGCGTTATCTACAGGGGGACAGTATGGCGTTATCTACAGGGGGGACAGTATGGTGTTATCTACAGGGGGGGCTGTATGGCGTTATCTACAGGTAGGACTGTATGGCGTTATCTACAGGGGGGGCTGTATGGCGTTATCTACAGAGGGGGCTGTATGGCGTTCTCTACAGGGGAGGCTGTATGGCGTTATCTACAGGGGGGCTGTATGGCGTTTTCTACAGGGGGGGCTCTATGGTGACAGGGGGGCTGTATGGCGTTCTCTACAGGGGGGGCTGTATGGTTTTCTCTACAGGGGGGCTGTATGGCATTATCTACAGAGGGGGCTCATACAGCCCCCCCCCTGTAGAGAACGCCATACAGCCCCCCCTGTAGGGAACGCCATACAGCATCCCCCCTCCCAAAAAAATGCGACCTACTGCGTGTCCTACAAAAGACATGTATCCCCTCTCCACAGGATAGGGGATACATGTGTGATCGCTGGCAGCGATAGGGAGAACGTCCCCCCGAAGTTCTCCATGACTAACCTCTGACTTCCGGAGTCTGCGCAGCTCAATAGAAATGAAAGGTGCGCTGGTCACTCATGCGCACAAGCGCGACCGGCGCTCCATTCATTTCTACGGAGCTGCCGACACAGAGCCCGGAAGTCCGAGTTTTGTGATGGAGAACATAAGGGGACTTTCAGTCCCCCGTTCTCCCTATCGCTGCCAGCGATCACACATGTAGCCCCTATCCTGTGGATAGGGGATACATGTCTTTTGTTTAATGGCAGAGCGGGGAGATACCTCCCTGCTCTGCCGTAGTGTTCAGTGGCGTCCCGCTGTAGCAGCCATAGAGGCTGCTAGCGGAGCCTCCGGCCATGGTGGGGGCCCGTGCCGGCGGGCGACACGGGGCCCCCACATTCCGCGGGCCCCGTAGCAGCCGCTACGGCTGCTATACAGTGAAGGAAATAAGTATTTGATCCCTTGCTGATTTTGTAAGTTTGCCCACTGTCAAAGACATGAACAGTCTAGAATTTTTAGGCTAGGTTAATTGTACTAGTGAGAGATAGATCATATTTAAAAAAAAACTGAAAATCACATTGTCAAAATTATATATATTTATTTGCATTGTGCACAGAGAAATAAGTATTTGATCCCTTTGGCAAACAAGACTTAATACTTGGTGGTAAAACCCTTGTTGGCAAGCACAGCAGTCAGACAATTTTTGTAGTTGATGATGAGGTTTGCACACATGTTAGATGGAATTTTGGCCCACTCCTCTTTGCAGATCATCTGTAAATCATTAAGATTTCGAGGCTGTCGCTTGGCAACTCGGATCTTCAGCTCCCTCCATAAGTTTTCGATGGGATTAAGGTCTGGAGACTGGCTAGGCCACTCCATGACCTTAATGTGCTTCTTTTTGAGCCACTCCTTTGTTGCCTTGGCTGTATGTTTCGGGTCATTGTCGTGCTGGAAGACCCAGCCACGAGCCATTTTTAATGTCCTGGTGGAGGGAAGGAGGTTGTCACTCAGGATTTGACGGTACACGGCTCCATCCATTCTCCCATTATGCGGTGAAGTAGTCCTATGCGCTTAGCAGAGAAACACCCCCAAAACATAATGTTTCCACCTCCATGCTTGACAGTGGGGCGGTGTTCTTTGGGTCATAGGCAGCATTTCTCTTCCTCCAAACACGGCGAGTTGAGTTAATGCCAAAGAGCTCAATTTTAGTCTCATCTGACCACAGCACCTTCTCCCAATCACTCTCAGAATCATCCAGATGTTCATTTGCAAACTTCAGACGGGCCTGTACATGTGCCTTCTTGAGCAGGGGGACCTTGCGGGCACTGCAGGATTTTAATCCATTACGGCGTAATGTGTTACCAATGGTTTTCTTGGTGACTGTGGTCCCAGCTGCCTTGAGATCATTAACAAGTTCCCCCCGTGTAGTTTTCAGCTGAGCTCTCACCTTCCTCAGGATCAAGGATACCCCACGAGGTGAGATTTTGCATGGAGCCCCAGATCGATGTCGATTGACAGTCATTTTGTATGTCTTCCATTTTCTTACTATTGCACCAATAGTTTTCTCCTTCTCACCCAGCGTCTTACTTATGGTTTTGTAGCCCATTCCAGCCTTGTGAAGGTCTATGATCTTGTCCCTGGCATCCTTAGAAAGCTCTTTGGTCTTGCCCATGTTGTAAAGGTTAGAGTCAGACTGATTAATTGAGTCTGTGGACAGGAGTCTTTTATACAGGTGACCATTTAAGACAGATGTCTTTAATGCAGGCACCAAGTTGATTTGGAGCATGTAACTGGTCTGGAGGAGGCTGAGCTCTTAATGGTTGGTAGGGGATCAAATACTTATTTCTCTGTGCACAATGCAAATAAATATATATAATTTTGACAATGTGATTTTCTTTTTTTTTTTTATATAATCTATCTCTCACTGGTAAAATTAACCTAGCCTAAAAATTCTAGACTGTTCATGTCTTTGACAGTGGTCAAACTTACAAAATCAGCAAGGGATCAAATACTTATTTCCTTCACTGTAGTGGTAGTTCCGCCACTGCGTGTGAACATAGCCAAAGACATACCCAGAATTGCAGCCGTATATCCATCTGAAATGGGCCTTCGGCCCTGTTCACAAGCAGCAGTTCTGTGGCTTTGCAACAATAGTTCCAATTTTTTTTTAACAAGTCTGAGTTCCTTATGTAATCTGAGTTCATTATCTATTGCGGATGCTGGATATTGGGTATAGGATAAAAAAGTTCGATGCAGAAGTCTAGAATAGAGTTGCAAAATATAAAACGTTTATCTGTCAACTAGATATAGTGTGTTCTTGCTGCTGCTTCGAAAGACTTCAACTAATGTATAGTACGTAAAAGCAGCAGAATGCATTTTGGCAATAAATTATAAATAATGGTGCCCATTTGATTTGTGTTTAATGCTCCAGAGGAGAAGTTCTAAGGTCTTGAAAAATAAATCTTTATTTGTATTTATTCACAGCAGTTTTGGCCTAGAGCTGTTCTAGGGGGAGAAAATGAGATACCATGCCAGTGGTTCTCTTCTATAGGCTGCATTCAGACAGCTGAAATGTATACACATTTTACAACTGCAGTACCCAGACCGCCTGCGGTTAGGGTATGTTCACACGCACTATTTTCAGACGGAATTCAGGCATTTTACGCCTCGAATTACGGCTGAAAAAACAGCTCCATTACGCCTACAAACATCTGCCCATTGCTTTCAATGGGTTTTACGGTGTTCTGTTCTCACGAGGTGTAAATTTACGTGTCGCTGTCAAAAGACGGCGCATAAAAAGACACTCGCGTCAAGGAAGTGCATGTCACTTCTTGGAACGTTTTTGGAGCCGTTTTTCATTGACTCCATTGAAAAACAGCTCCAATAAAGTCAATAAAATACGCTGCGAAAAAAGCGAGTTCTTAAAAAAAAAAAGAAATTCAGGATATGTTTTCGCCTGAACACAGCTCCGTATTTTCAGACGTATTTTGCTAAGCCGTGTGAACATACCCTTATAGTGAATTGGACGTAGATCAACATAGACTCCTATGAAGATTTAAGTGCAGTTTAGTAGAGCCTCGGGAGGTGTTGTAAACTTAATAAAGATGCTAAATGTTAAAGCAGCTGAAGTATCCTAGCTTTTTAGATGATAACATATACAGGGGGGTGCATAAGTAGGTATACAGGGGGAGATTTTTCAAACAGTCGAATTACAATTTTGTGAGGCAATTTTGAATGAAGAAACACAAGGAGACGGCATTATTAGAAAAATAACTTGGTCCGATGAAGCCAACTTCAAACTTTCAGGTACTGTTAATAGGAACAAAAATTCAACAAAACCAGGCACGGATGATATCATGATTCAGTTCATAAAAGAAGCATGCCAAGAAATGAATGCCAAAAAAAGAAATTTGTGCCAATGTGCACTTGAGTGTAAATACTATGTAGATTACAGCAACGTGTAAATAGTGAGGGCCGCAAACATGGAGCATATAAGAGATTGTACTTCATTATCTTGTTATTCTATAAAATACAATTTAAACTGTATACCTACCTAGGCACCCCCCTGTATTTAGGATGAAAATTAGACAGTTTTGCCTTTAACGAATATAATCACGCCATGCAACACTCTTCCTATCGTCCCTTTATTCGCGTAATTAAACCAAACCATAGCCAAGACGAATGTTATTCTGAAGTATAAGGCCTCATGCACACGGCCAAATTATGGCGCTATACAACCCCCAATTTGTACAGATTCGTAATATGTAATTCATAGAAATAAAGACAAAAAGTCTCAGAGTCACTTCTGTGCTGGTCAGAGAAATAAAGTGATCACAGGGATCCCTCCCCAATACAAGCAAGCGCAGGGTCAACTAAAACAGTGCCAAAGTATATGGACTCATGCACATAGTCGTGTTACGACTCCACACAACTTCTGATTTGTACAGAGCCCTAATATGTCACTCATACAATTGTCACATGGGGAGAGTGAAATATTGTGGATAACTGCAGTCACTTAGTAAAAAGGTGGCAAATTCTTACAAGGCTTGAATTCAACCTTAAAGGGGTTTTCCCATGAGGGACATTTACGACATATCCACAAGATATTTAATAAATGTCAGATGCGGGTCCCACCTTCTGGGACCCACACCTATCTCTAGAACAGGGCCCCCTACACCCAGTTCTACTTCTCTGTGTTGCGGCTGAAGCATGTGTTTTCCGACCATGAAGAAGAAAACAGCGTAACTCGCTGAGCTACACTGTTTCCTTAAGTGCCATAAAACTGAATGGTAGTTACGGAAACCGTGTAGCTCGCATGCTACGCTGCTTCTGTAACTGACATTCACTACTATGGGACGCTGTTTTCTTCTTCATGGTCGGAAATCAGCCGCAACACAAAGAGGTAGAACGGGGTATAGAGGGCCCCTTTCTAGAGATATGTGGGACCCGCATCTGACATTTATGACATATCCACAGGATATGTCATAAATGTCCCTCATGGGAAAACCCCTTTAAGTAAATAACAGCAATGGCAGCATTTTGGGTTGAGAGGATATTATAACCTGTTGCATTTTACAGTGGATCCACCAATTTACAAAACTGCTTTTAGAAGGCAGTTTTTCTGCAAACAGTAGATGCACTTGGCACCGAAAAAGTAAAGACCCTATTAGGCGGAGCGATTATCATACGAATTTCTGCAAAATCATGAATGAATGATTTCAATGATTGGGTTTCCGTGGATCAGCCACCTCTACCTCATCGCAAGATTATCGTTAGTCGCGGCCACATCTGTCTAATCAGAAATCTTCCAGTCGGTAGCAGAACAAAGATTATTATCACATTTGGAACTTTTGTCACACCAATAGTCCTTTCTACATCACCTACAAGCTAAATAATCTTTGTGTGTAATTGTGGTATGGGTGAAAGAGCAACGATCACAGTAACAACTTAACAGCGAACATCTTTAGCGATTATTGTTACGTCTAATAGACCGTCTTTTGAACGCAAACTTTCACTTTCGCTATCAGCACTTCAGCTCTCCTGGTTTTTACAAGGAGGAGATGCCCATCAATCCCCTACCCTGTAGCATAGATTACCAGCTGGGTATGTTTTTTAATTTTTGTAAAGCTGTGCTTGTGTTGAAAAAAAAAAAGGAAGAAAGAAATAACAATAAGAGGTTTGATCTTACAGATATCACTATTTTGTATGTGAGAAAGAAACGGCCGGACACATCATGAAGTGATTGGGGGAGGCAGACATGACCAGGGTTGCAGGGGAGAAGGAATGAGGTGAAAAGTTCAAAGGGAGGAGGGGGAGGAAGGTGGAGGGGAGGGGGCGAGGTTAACAGAGGGAATATAGGAAGGGTGAGGGACAGGTTCGGGCCATTCACGCCCCAGGAAAGCAGTTTAGCCCTTGTCATACAGGACTGACCTGAGGCGTGATGCAGGCCCTGATGGAGCAAGTGCGGCAGGCTGTGGCGGAACGGGGCATGGCCTGGCTTGAGGAGGAGCTCGGGAGGACTGGTCCGGCGGCCTCAGTGCAGGAGTTGTCGGCAGGACTTGAGGAGGCAGCGGGTACGAGTGCGGCCGGGACGCAGGCAGCACCAGAGGAGATGACATCCCCCCTCCGGCGGTCACGGCGGGTGCGGCCTCCAGAGCGCCTTAGCCCGGACGATTAGCCTAGGGCTCGGCGCAGGCTTGGGTGCCCCTCGTGGGAACCTTCAGGCCGGGATTCTGCTTCCACCGCTAGGGGGCGGAGGTCCCGGTCCGGGAGGAATCCCGGTCGCCGGTCGGGCCCTCCAGAGAGAAGAGGGCAGGGTCCCAGGCCAGAGGGACAACCTCCCGTCTCCAGGTCAGCACTGCGTGGATTTGCGGCGGGCCGATCTGGCGATGCACCAGTCGGCCGGCCCGCCTGTCAGCAGGATGATGTCCCCGGACGGTCACGCAGGCCACAATCGGTGGTGCTGCAGAGGCGGAGGGAGGGGGCAGCAGTGGAAGGAGAGCGGAGGCCGGAACGGCCCCTGACGTCGTGCGGTAATTCCGAGGTCCAGGACGGTGCATACGGCTGCAGAGCCTGCGGCGCGGCTTCAGGCCCCAGATGTCCGGAGGCGGGTGAAGACGGAGGTGTGCCGATGGAGGATGGTCGTCGTGGGTGTCCCGTCGCCCCGGCTGGTGGGAACTCAGCGCCCACGCAGTCTGGTGAGTCACTCTCACCGTTACATTCATTTCCAGCGATATTTAGATGCCCAGGGGTTGGGGGGGTTCCCAAGGGGAGGCAGTTAGAGATGTTGATAATAGTGGGTTGATGTCTACTGTTAGGGGGGGGATGTTCAGGAATTGCTTGGCTGTGTAAAGGCATTGCTAGCGCGTTGTGAGGGGGGTAGGTTGCCCGCTACATCCCCGGTCGCAGCGTGGGTCCCTGCAGCGGGGGGGGGGGGCGGAGAAACGGAGTACCCCCTGAGGGCAGTCCCCGGGGTGGAGGTCGGGGGGGTGACGGTTGCGGTTCAGACTGATAAGGATAAGGATGTGGATAGGGTGAGGTTAGATGATAAAGCCAAAGGCGAAGTGTATGTTTGTTTTGAGGGGTTGTTGGGGTCACATTTAAAGACTGAAGTAAAGGAAAAAATTTGGAAAGATGAATACGTCTAAATTTTCTCGCTTCTTCCTTTGGAAAAATTAAATTTAGACAAGGGTAAAAGGTGGGAAAATAAAAAGGAGGAGGAGGACAAGCGTCGATATCATTTAATCCCTCAGACGTTTGTGAATTGGTTACAGGCGTTTGACATTCTGGCCAGTGTTATAGGGGAAAAGGCGCTGGAAAATTGTTCCGCCCTTTTCGGGTACATGGATGCGATAGGGGAGGCGCACCGGTCGTATGGTGGCCAGACTGGGTTGCGGTATGACGAACAGTTTCGTCAGAGGAAAGCGGTTCGTCCCAACATTAAATGGGATAATAAAGACATTGGGCTATGGTTGAAGGTAATGGCCCCTGCTAAGTTCGGGCAGTCCTTTCAAGGGGGGTAGGCTGGGGTTGCCGGCCCCTCAGGACAATCGGGACAATCGGGGGAGGGACAGGAGGGAGGTCTGGCTTGTGCTGGCAGTTTAACGACGGTCAGTGCAAGTTCGGGGCGGGATGTAAGTTCAAGCATTCTTGCTGCTCTTGCGGCGGGACTTCGCACGGGTCCGTCAAGTGCTTTAAAAAAGGTAAAGGCAAAGGGGGGAGTGGTGGGGGTCATGGGGCTGACTCCGGTGAGGTGGGAAGAGATGGAGCCGTACCTAAATAGATTCCCGGATAGGGAGAAAGGCGAGTTGTTGTTGCGTGGTTTTCAGTTTGGTTTTGTGATCCCTTCCCCGGTTCACGCGGTCCCCTTTTCCCTACGGAATTTAAAGTCGGCAATGGATTATCCAGAAGTAGTGTCAGAAAAGTTGCGTAAAGAGGTGGGGTTAGGGCGCATGTCGGGGCCGTTCCCGTCTCGGCCCGTTCAGGACATGGTAGTATCGCCATTAGGGGTTGTTCCAAAGAAGGAGCCGAATAAATTCCGGCTTATCCATCATTTGTCACATCCACGGGGGTTGTCTGTTAATGATGGCATTGCCCCTGAGCTGTGCTCGGTGGTATATACGTCGTTTGACGCAGCGGTTGAGTGGGTGCGACGGTACGGGGCGGGGGCCCTTATGGCGAAGACCGACGTGGAAGCGGCTTTCCGGCTTCTTCCGGTTCACCCGGACAGCCAGCGGCTGTTAGGGTGTTACTGGGAGGGGGCTTACTATATGGATCGGTGTCTCCCGATGTGTTGTTCGGTGTCTTGCGCGTACTTTGAGGCGTTCAGTTCGTTCCTAGAGTGGGTAATCCGTGAAGTGGCAGGGTTAGAATCGGTCATACATTATTTAGACGACTTCCTGTGTGTGGGCCCAGCGGTTTCGGGGGTGTGCGCTAATTTGCTGGGGGAAATCCAGTGGGTCGCGCATCGTTTTGGGGTTCCGTTATCCCCAGAGAAGACTGTTGGTCCCAGTACTTGTATAGTTTTTCTTGGCATTACCCTGGATTCGTCGGCAATGGAATGTCGACTTCCTAGTGACAAGCTGGAGGCGTTGCGATTGGAAGTGAGCAGGACGGGTCGGCTTCGTAAGATTCAGCTGCGGGAGTTGCAGTCGTTATTAGGGAAGCTTAATTTCGCTTGTCGGATAATGCCCATGGGCAGAGTTTTTTGCAGGAGGTTGGCGTCAGCAACGGCGGGGGTTAGAGCCCCACACCATTTTGTGCGGTTGACTCGGGAGCATCGGGATGATTTGGCAGTATGGAGAGAGTTTTTACACTTGTATAATGGGAAGTCATTATTGATCTCGCCGGTGGTGGATAATGTGCAATGGGAATTGTTTACAGATGCTTCAGGTAGTGTGGGGTTCGGTATTTATTGTAAAGGACAGTGGTGCGTGGGGCAGTGGCCGGAGGAATGGGTATCTTTGGGACTGGTTCGTAATCTTGTACTTCTGGAGCTCTTCCCGATTGTGGTGGCGGTTGAAATTTGGGGGGAGCGTTTTCGGAATAGCAAGGTGCAGTTCCACTGTGATAATATGGGGGTGGTGGTGGCGATCAATAATGTAATGGCTTCTTCCCCTTGGTGGTTAGGTTGTTGCGGCGGCTGGTGTTGCGTTGTTTGTCACTCAATGCTTGGATTGGTGCGGTTCACGTTCCGGGGGTGCAAAATGACATCGCGGATTCTCTCTCTCGCCTACAGTGGGAGCGGTTTCGTCTGTTTGCACCGGAGGCGGATCTGGAAGGGGTCGCGTTCCCGGGACGGCTTTGGGACTTGGTTTGCGAGCAGCAGGAGGTTTGATCAAGTCCTCTCTAGCGCCTGGTACATGGTTGGCGTACGACGCGGCGTGGAAGGACTGGGTGTCGTGGTTGACAGGTTTGTCCGAAGTCGGGTCGATGGAGGAACAAGTGGTGGTTTTGTTGGGCTTTTTGGGTCGGGTATCAGTGGAAGGTTGGTCGGTGTCTAAAGTGAATCGTTTCATTTCAGCTTTGGCCTTTGATTTTAAACTAAGGGGGTTGGCGGACTTGACTAAGGATTTCTTGATTGTCCAGGCTTTGAAGGGGTTTCGGAAAAAGGGGGCGGGGCGGCCGGACGGCCGTCGCCCGGTTTCTTTCGCGCTTTTAGAGCAGTTAGGTGAAGTATTGGGGAGGGTGTGTTTCTCGGGCTATGAAGTAGCATTGTTTCAGTTGGCTTTTTCATGGGCGTTTTTTGGAGCTTTAAGAGTGGGTGAGCTAATCTCCCCCAGCAAGAAGAGAGCAGGGGGTCTGCAATCGGAAGATGTAACAGGAGGTGGGGAGAGAGTGGAATTCTGGGTAAGGCGGTCAAAATCGGATCAAAGAGGTAAAGGGAAACGGGTGGTACTGGGGGCTGTGGCGGGGGCAGGGATGTGCCATGTGAGATGCTACGCGCGGTACGCCGAACTACAAGGGAGTAGTGGGGGGCCGCTGTTATGTCATAAGAATGGTGCCTTCTTGTCACGATGCCAGTTTACAGTTGTCTTCCGTAGATGTTTGGAGGTGTTGGGTTTGGATAAGGGTATTTATTCACCACACTCTTTTCGCATTGGGGCAGCCACGGAAGCTGCGTCATGGGGTTTGGGGCCTGATGTGGTGAAGCGCATAGGTCGTTGGGATTCTGGGAGGTATAAGTCCTACGTGCGTCTCCACTTTATGTGATTTGCATCCCTCGTCTCGTCATGCTACTTCCGGTTGGTGTCATCTTTGTTATTTTTCTATTACAGAAGGCTCACCTGCACTGGTGTGGATACTCGGACACTCGTATGTGCACTGCGGGGCTTTGAGGGCGGATGTGTGGCCAGATGGGCGGCAACTGGGGTTCCAAAGGTCATCGGTGGTGATACGGTGGCTGGGCACGCGCGGCATGGTGTGGAGTCGAGTGTTGCCGGATTTTCATCGGTATGCGCAGTTGGATCGGGTTCCTGATTTGTTGGTCCTTCATGTGGGGGGTAACGACTTAGGTACTCGTCCGTTTAGAGAACTGATTCGGGATGTCAAGTATGACCTTCTCCGGCTTTGGTCCTGTTTTCCGAAGGTGAAGGTGATTTTGTCGGAAATTGTGCCGCGGAGTGTATGGCGAAATGCGCGTTCGGTAGAGCGTATAAACAAGGCCCGGGTAAAAGTTAGTCGGGCGGTGTCCAGCTTTGTGGTAAAAAACAGGGGGTTTTTTGTTCGGCACTACGATTTTGAGGATGGCCAAGGGAAATATTGGCTAGGTGACGGAGTGCATCTGAATGCGGTGGGCATTGACCTTTGGGCTTTGCGGATTCAGGAAGGGATTGAACGTGCAATGAAGGATGGTGGGGGCTCGCATACTTAAAGGTGGTTTAAGTATGCTCGTGTGGCGGATTGGGGGGTCCTTGGAGTTGGTGGTAATTTGAAGTGGGGGATTCATCAGAGGTATGGTCCCTAACAAATACATAATTGCTCATGGATATGGGCGTATTTTGGCCTCCTGCTGGGTGGTGTCCTGGGGAGTGGTTTTACATACTTGGCAAGCCAACTGCGGAGCAGAAAAATGCCTCTGAGCCTGTAGGGAGATGGCTGGGGGTAAGTAGCTATACAGGGGGCAGTTAGGTGCCAAAGTTTTGGAGCTCCAAGGACTTCCCCTTTCCTAGGAATGTTATTTATAAAGTTATGTTTTATGTTCATGTAAATTTGTTAATAAAATGGCTGCTGTGGCCGAAATTTTCCAACCCACTGTCTCGTGTGTCTCACTCGGGATGGGAGAGTGGCATGGAAGAGGGGAAGGGCCATGAAGCAGGAAAGGGGGTGGACAGTATTGAAGGGAAGGTTAAGCAAAAGGGTTCGAAATGGGGCGAGCTCTGTAATCCCATGGTCAAGAAACGGCCGGACACATCATGAAGTGATTGGGGGAGGCAGACATGACCAGGGTTGCAGGGGAGAAGGAATGAGGTGAAAAGTTCAAAGGGAGGAGGGGGAGGAAGGTGGAGGGGGCGAGGTTAACAGAGGGCATATAGGAAGGGTGAGGGACAGGTTCGCGCCATTCACGCCCCAGGAAAGCAGTTTAGCCCTTGTCCCGCCCGCCCTCCCTTAAGGTTAGGTGTTATGTTATTGTTTTGCAATGTGGATTCTTTGTTGCTGCTGGTGTATTTTCTTTTACAGGGGACGACTGGTGGTGACTGGTAGGAGTGGAGTCACGGTGGCGTTGTTGGCGGATTGGGGGGTCCTTGGAGTTGGTGGTAATTTGAAGTGGGGGATTCATCAGAGGTATGGTCCCTAACAAATACATAATTGCTCATGGATATGGGCGTATTTTGGCCTCCTGCTGGGTGGTGTCCCGGGGAGTGGTTTTACATACTTGGCAAGCCAACTGCGGAGCAGAAAGGTGCCTCTGAGCCTGTAGGGAGACGGCTGGGGGTAAGTAGCTATACAGGGGGCAGTTAGGTGCCAAAGTTTTGGAGCTCCAAGGACTTCCCCTTTCCTAGGAATGTTATTTATAAAGTTATGTTTTATGTTCATGTAAATTTGTCAATAAAATGGCTGCTGTGGCCGAAATTTTCCAACCCACTGTCTCGTGTGTCTAACTGGGGATGGGAGAGTGGCATGGAAGAGGGGAAGGGCCATGAAGCAGGAAAGGGGGTGGACAGTATTGAAGGGAAGGTTAAGCAAAAGGGTTCGAAATGGGGCGAGCTCTGTAATTCCATGGTCATGAAATTTATATTATGAAGTCATAGAAACATAATACAACAAACTGTCCTCTTAGGCTTTTTAGGGCTATAATCATGGGTCCCAGCAAGTTCAAGGATGGGCAGATCTCTTACCCCTTCTGTTCTCTGTGCGACGTTTGCCTGTCTATGTTGTGCAAGTAAATTATATCTTGTATCATCTATACAGATAGAATCCATGTGAAATCCCAAAGATTTTGGTACTTAAAGAAGTTTTTAAAAAATTTCAAAAAAATTGCTAGACTTGCAGACTAAATTGCAGTGTCAAATACGGAGAAATTTGAAATGAATGTGTGCCGTTAGGCACAAAATTGCATCTTCTGAAATGTCATATGAACATGTCAGAACATAGTATTAGTGAGGGTATTAGTGCTGAGAACTCACCTATTGCTGGTGTTGATGGTCAGCCCCTTCTAGCAATTGGTTGAGGTTTCAACTCCCACCAATACTAAATGTCTCTGTGATATGTTTAACTTTAAAGCATTTTATTGCACCATTTATGTCATCTCATTTATATCATATACAACGGATACCAATATCATATTATAAGTGTGTTGAAATCAAATGTGACAAATCCGGTGATACAATAGCTGCAGTTAGACAATGATACTGGCATCATATTAACCTAAATACAATGCACTAATGTAAATCTTTACTGCAGGATGTAAATCAAATCAAATAACCAATGGAGACTTACTAGTATTGTAGTGATAATAAGCGTCTTATTAGCCAGACTGTCAGAAACATTTTGGAAGAAGTAACTTTTGTCCATGGAGATACCATTAGTGACGTGCCACTGTCCGATCTTGAAGGGAAAACGGAAATTGAAGTAAGAATTTTTGTTTTTTTAAGGAATTCTAAACAAAGAACAATAAATGCTAAACTGACCACAATTATTTTTTGCAGTTGTACTATAATAAATGCTACTGTGACGAGGAGATCATGGTTCAATCCACATCCATGTCCTGGATGTATGTGCATTAGCTGCATGTGCAGTGAGCTCAGTACCTGAGCCCTTTCAGTTTCCTAAATCATATGTGTCCTGCTAGGAGAAAGATCACAATTCTGCAGAAATCTTCTGCTGTAACCATTTCTCACTTTATATATGTACTTATAAATGTGAACAAATAGCATCATGAAGAGAGTGCTATACGCCTTTGCTATTTATAAAGTTAACCCCTTACCATCATGTGGACTGTAGGGTGTCAATTTGGCAACATTTTAGTGAGGTAATTGATTTCTTTTTGCAATAATACTTTGGTTCCAACCCGTTCTGCTCCAGCTGTCCTATATGCCATCCTAGGTGTGCTGTGTGCCAGACCACTCTTTCCCCAATTCTCTTCTAGTTTAGACTACTCCATTCCTAACTGTTTTGCATTCCATACTTTTCCATGGCAGAACACACCTCTTCCCCCTCTCCTAGCAGCGACATACGTAGAAGACAGGGGGCCCCATTGCAAAGCTCAAAATGAGCCCACCATTAATATGCCATATTTTGCCACCCAGGGCTGTTGGTGTTTATTTCTCCATACAAGTCTTTTCCATGACCCTTGGACCAACTCCCCACCCCTGGATTGATAAAAACGCTGTTCCTCTGGAAAGGGGAGTCCTGCACACTTTTTTGCCGCCACGTAGCAAAGAGGATGGGACTAACTAGGCAGGGTCCCTTCTCTTCAAGTGCCCCATATCCGCCACATGGCTCTGTGTGCCATACCACTCAATAGCTCTATTTCATGTCTGAAATATCTGTCATCAATTTAATCAAACCCACAGCCAGGAGGAAAGAAATATTGCACAATATTGTTGATTTGGATTTTGCAAAGGGAGAGATGAACTAAAACTATGTACTTATTAATTTATAGCCACGCATATCTAAAAAAAAGGCATACAGAACATCATACTATACAAAATAATATTTTATAATGTCTTCCAGACCAAAAAACGTGAAAATTCATGTTTTACGGATGTTATCCCTGATGTCTATCAGGAAAAGGCTTTGATAATTGCACGGATAAATGTTTTTGTGTGTCCCTTCTCTCTGCTGTTCCAGCCCGATGGATGGTGGGGTGCAGGGATTCACTGTTAACCCTTTACAGACTGCCTATTTTGTTACTGATGGTTTATGAATTGTTGGCATTGGCCGCTTGTTTTGAGGGAGCCACTGATAGCGATTTACTAAGTTGGCTATTTTTCTGCTTCTTTTTTTTTTTCTCATCATGCTTGCCTCAAAGACCTGTAACAAAAGGTGAAGCAGCGCTCTAACACTTCTGGAACTTCGAAGAGGGATTCTTAAGAAAAGCCACAATAAAATGTAAGACTATGTGCAACAGCTGTCCTTTAAGACTGTACAAATTCCTGGTGATCATATTGCTGTAAATGTAAAAGGTGCTGTCAATACCAATATGGCAGGTTCTGTTTAGTTCCACAGCTCTGATATGAGTCATGCTCTGTTGACTCCATCATTAATTACTTATACAACAGATGGGCAGTGTACGGGCTGATATAACCTCAATTACAGATGATCTCTCTAAAATAAGGGAGAGGATGCGGGCAGCGGAGTGTAGAATAAGTGAGGCAGAATGATCTGCTTGAAAGAGTTAAACATTTCTCAGCAAAATAATAAATCTCTGGTGCCAAGGATCACAGACCTGGAGGACAGATCCAGGAGATCTAATACTAGGCTTCTGGGATTTGCAGAAGGAAGAGAAGTCTCAGACAGTACAAAATTTATTCGACGTTGCTTACGACAGAAACTTCTAAAAGAGACTTTTTAAGTTGTTCATGATTGAAAGGGCGCATAGGGTGATAAGATCAGCTATACCCAGGAATCATATTATCCGGGAAAATTATTAGCGTTTAAACCAGATCCAATACTTTTTTGGCCAATTTTATACAGAGTACAAATCACAGAGGCAAAAGGTTCTGAAGTCCAAAGAGAAAGCTTTATATTGTGAAGTAAAACTTTATTATTATTATTATAATAAACTAAAATAGTTACTAATAGCACAGAAACCTACCAAGATATCCCTATCAGGCCCTAGTGTTGCCCTGCCTAGTCAGAGCACTGAGCACCCATCCCAAAAGGGGTGACTGTTGAAACCCTACAGCTGTTTTACAGATACGGCACCAAGGTAGGAAAAAAAAGAGTGGGATGGGCAGTTGGTGTTCCTATTTCTTGGCACTTTGCAGTACAGCTGTAGAGTTTCAACAGGGCCCCGTTAGAGATAAGGCAGAGATTGGGGTCACCACTTTTGGAGCAGAGCTCTGACCAGACAGAGCAACACAATGGTTTGATTGGGATATCTTGGTAAGTTCCTTTGCTATTAGTGACAATTTTAGTTTGTTATAATGATAAAATTAAGTTTTACTTTACAAAATAAAGCTGTCTCTTGGTACGGGGGGGGGGGGGGGGGGGGGGCTTTTCCCTCTGTGATTTGTACACTGTTAATCCCACCAACTTAATACCCTGGGTTTCCAAACCCGTGACATATTGGATCTGTGAACCAATTTTCTACTGACCTGTATTCTAGTATGTTATACAGTAGAAGATCTGGGACAGTTTCTTGTGGGAATGAATTTCCCATGTCTGTCGTTTAGGGATATGCTTGAAGCATCCAGGCTATTGAATCAGAACAACTTAATTCTCGTCTATTCGAGACTTATCCCCTATTGTCTCTATTCCTTAAGGTTTGACAAAAAGTGAAAAGCATCTTCTGTGTGAATGGTTTATTAAATATTTAATCTCGTTGAAACAATCATCTCTCAAGGATGACGGCTTGAATTTTGGCAGAAAATTTCGTTATTACGTTTAAGGTTTTTTTAAGACCGTTTTCTCTGACTAAAGCGAACTTTTTCACATAATTCCATCATGCACTACACTCTTCATCAAATATATATAAGACTAAATTCTTTCCTCTTTTCATGTACTTCTCATTTTGAAAGGTGGTGTTCTGTGAGATGTTCTAAATGAGACATGTCTGTTGGAAATCTATTGCATATGTTGTACAAGACTGTTGTTTTTGAGTATATAACTATGCAGTGACTCTCAAAGGACCTAGTTCACTAAAATGGTTTAGTCTAAAATATTTGTGTCGCCTTCTTCTCACTTTCTACCTTGATGTAGGGAGAAAAATAGTACAGAGAAACTTCTCTCCCTCTGTGTCACATTTTCTGCTCCTGAAGCTAAACAGAAAGGTAGGCTAGGGTTAAGTCTGGGAGCTTTTTCTACTCAGCTGCTCCATTCTCTTTATCAATTAGATTGGCTGTTTATAAACCCTCCTCACGGTGGGCTCCTTGACAGTTATTTTTTTCTACCTGGTTCTTTAGCTCTGTACTTGTGAATATTCCTGTTTATCCCTCTTTGCATTCTCCCTTTTTGCTACTGTATTTGACCAGGTTTGACTTGACATTTCTTTGCCTGCTGATTTGGTACAGCTGTTTAAATATACTGTGTATGACCTGGACTGTGTTGATTTTTCTTTTGCCTGCTGAATTAGTACTGCCTTACCTCTCTGTAACTGACCTTGCATAGTCTGACTTATCTACCGGTCTACTCCACCTGCCGGCAGCTGCATGGTGAAAGCAAGATAATCTTTTCCACCAACAGGGTTCACTCAGTGTCTGCTAGCTAGGTTCCGGATAGTGGAAGGTTTATCTGCTTCAGGCAGGGCCCTAGTTCCTTCAGGATCATTGCATGGCTAGATCGCCACCGCTTGCCGAATGGAGCTGCTAGCGCCAAGTCTGGTAATAGGTGCGGTTTTGCTGGACTGATTCGTTTTTTGTCAGTACCATTTCATTCTGGTCTTGGGGGTGGAAGGGTGGATAGGTAATATGTCATTCTTATAATGTTGTTACTTGTTTGTTAAATGCAATTTAAAAAAATAAAAGAAAAAAGAATAACTTCATTAAGAATTTATCCCCAATATTCTATTACCTTCTAGTCAGATGAGTTCCTCCTAACAATGTTAAACTGTTTAGCTGTCCCTGTGTCTGACTATAGCATATAAAGAAATAGCTAGTTTCTCAATAGTCACTAGTGATTTTTATTATTTATAGGGTTACAGTTGTAGTTAGTGGAAGAAAATCACCACCTTGTTCACTTATGTTATACGCTAAACCAGGACAACTAAAACCGCTGCACATTGTGAGAATTTAACCAAACAACTCCTCATATATCCATGTCTTTGACCCTGTAACATAGGGGATAGAGTACGATTTTAAGGTTCTGGCTAGAATTGGGCTTTAAAGAACAAAAAAAAGAATCCCTTACCTCTTGAAAGCCTATCTTGGTGTATTGCAGAATCTTGAGATCATAATTGAACCTTTGACCTTTGCTATTGAATTCCACATGTCCAGTAAGACCTTCCAACTCTACCTGTGCAAGAGAAAGACAATAACAGACAGCTACAGGCAATACACCTGCTTCCAAGTACTTACAGTTAATCTACTTTGTCATGTTATGGTTCAGACATTTGAGTCCCTGGACGGCAGTGTGTATAAAAGAGATGAAGGATTTATCCGGCGGACCCTACTACAGTACATGGTAGGGTGGACATCTGGCCCTACATTGAGAACTGCACATGTGTGGAAGGAATGGGGTGGAGGGTTATGTGCTATGAATAAGAATATTAGGGATTTACGGAGAAGAGGGGCAACAGGGGCCAATGAAATTAATAATAGTTCATCTGACAGCAGTGATGTCATGAACTTCTGGGACTGTAGTGGGTGCATACTGAATCCCATGTCTTGTGCTTGTCCTCTTTACAGTCACTTTATGAAACAAAATATTGAAATAAGAAGGACCCTGATATAGTAGTGGTCAAAATTATTGTAAATTAGTAAATCTGGTGTAAAAAAGATGGAATTATACAAGTTTTCATATAGACTATATATTAAAAGTCATGTGAATTATGAGAATTCCTCACCATTCTCAAGTAGTTCATAAGGCTGGTACCATGTTGCCATATTTGTGCAGAGCCACACGAAAGGGGTTTAACACCAATCTCTTGACTTCGATTTAATTCCTGCACGGCATTCACAATGCCATAAACAGCATCAAAAAGTAATGCAGCAGACAGCTAAAAAGATAAGTTAAAGTTATAAATATATTATCTATTTCTCTGTATATCTACCTATGTAGACATAGCTGGCTGCACATTTATCTATTTATAATTATGGTTAATATACAGAAGGTAATGCAGTACTTTAATATATTTACGAAATACAAGAATCAATGATATTTTACTAAATATGTTATATAAAAAAAACAAAGCACATATAAAATGTGTACTTAATAGCTAAGCATTCACAGTGCAATCACAAGAGAAGTGTCTAAAAACACAATTTACTGCAATACATAAGTACTTCAGTATATTGTGCAAGCAATCCAACAATCGGTAGATCAAATTCCCTAGGGGTACTAATAAAAAAAAGTAAAAAAACAGAAAAACAAAGTTTTTTTTATAAAAAAAAATAAATATTTAAAAAAGCCCTTTTCCCATTTTACCCCAAATGTCATGTAAAAAAATTAATAAAGAAACATAATTGGTATCGCCGCCAACATAATAGTCCAAACTTTGACAATAAAAAGGCCAGTATTTCTGTTTTTTTTTTTGTCACCTTGTCTCCCACAAAAAGTGGAATGAGAAGTGATCAAAAAGTTGCATGTAATCCAAAACAGTACCAATAAAAATTACAGCTCGCCCAGCAGAAAATACCCCTCACACCGCTCAATCAACGGAAAAGCAAAAAGTTATGGGTCTCAGAATATGGCGATACAAGACAAATTGTATTTCCCAGTACATTATATAGCACAAATGGTGCTGTAAAAAACCAACTCCTCCCGCAAAAAACAAGCTCTCTCTTACGGCTATATTGACGGACAATAAAACAAGTTATGGCTTTTGGAAGGTAGGGAGGTAAAAACGAAAATGAAAAACTGAAAAATAGCTACGACGGCAAGGGGTTTAAGAGGATGTCGAAAATTAGAAAAAAAAAGTGTGATTTTTATTTATTTTTTATTAAAAAATAGTCACTCTCATTCATGGGCTGTATCTGGTATTGCAACTCAAAACTATTAACTTAAAGAGGCTCTGTCACCAGATTTTGCAACCCCTATCTGCTATTGCAGCAGATAGGCGCTGCAATGTAGATTACAGTAACGTTTTTATTTTTAAAAAACTAGCATTTTTGGCCAAGTTATGACCATTTTTGTATTTATGCAAATGAGGCTTGCAAAAGTACAACTGGGCGTGTTGAAAAGTAAAAGTACAACTGGGCGTGTATTAGGTGCGTACATCGGGGCGTGTTTACTACTTTTACTAGCTGGGCGTTGTGTATGGAAGTATCATCCACTTCTCTTCACAACGCCCAGCTTCTGGCAGTGCAGACACAGCCGTGTTCTCAAGAGATCACGCTGTGTCGTCACTCACAGGTCCTGCATCGTGTCAGACGAGCGAGGACACATCGGCACCAGAGGCTACAGATGATTCTGCAGCAGCATCGGCGTTTGCAGGTAAATCGATGTAGCTACTTACCTGCAAACGCTGATGCTGCTGCAGAATCAACTGTAGCCTCTGGTGCCGATGTGGCCGACACGATGCAGGACCTGTGAGTGACGTCACAGATCTGCACTGCCAGAAGCTGGGCGTTCTGAAGAGAAGTGGATGACACTTCTATACACAACGCCCAGCTAGTAAAAGTAGTAAACACGCCCCGATGTAATACACATAATACACGCACAGTTGTACTTTTACTTTTCAACACGCCCAGTTGTACTTTTGCAAGCCTCATTTGCATAAATACAAAAATGGCCATAACTTGGCCAAAAATGCTCGTTTTTTAAAAATAAAAACGTTACTGTAATCTACATTGCAGCGCCTATCTGCTGCAATAGCAGATAGGGGTTGCAAAATCTGGTGACAGAGCCTCTTTAAATAGGGCTGAGCTGCAATACTAGGCACAGAACGTGTACAAGAATGACAATGTCTCTGGGAAAAAAGCAGACCCTTGTAAAACCCATTTTGACTGGATACACGCATACAATTTTTGATGCAATTGTTGATGCAGTAGTTTGAGCCAAAGCCAGGAGTGGATTCAAGAGGAAGGAAATGTATAAGGGAAGGTTTTATACTTCTACACCTTCTGTGTTTGGTTCTGCATTAAAAATAACCACAAAATCTGCATGTGTGGTTCAATCCTTAACATTATAATACAATTTAAGTTGCAAATATAATGTAAAAAGAATCCCTTACTACCTGATATTTTATATCTCACACCCTGTAAAGGCTTGATAAACTTGATAAGGATAAGTATACAAATATAAGTTGTAATCATGGTCAAATAGTACAAAGGTAAAGTAATGACCCCAAAGAATCACTTACTGCAGGGCCAGTGAAAGGAGAATGATCACAGTTCTCTTCCCAAGACTGTCGAAGTATTTGTGTAAATTCCTGATAGTAGGTGTGTGACTGGTTAAACATAGAAAAACTCAAGATGTTCACTCGGTCATCCAATGAGCTGTCGAATTGTTGCAGAGAAAATTCCTAATAGAAAATAATTTTAAGATCAATTATTAATTGTAGGCTCATAAGCATAATTCATTCACTATCGGTTTGATGAATACTGTTACAGTACTTTACATACGGATGTAGCCATCTATATCTTGACTCTGATAACTTGCTGCAGCGTGATATAACACAACAAAAGCCATTGAAAAAGTCAAGTTAGGCTTCGTTCACATCTGCGTCGGGCTTCCGTTCATGGGTTCTGTTAGACCTTTCTGTCAGGGGAACCCATGAACAGCAATCAAACGGAAACCATAGCTTTCCGTTTGCATTACCATTGATTTCCATGGTAATGCTTCCATTGCAAATGGTTTCGGTTGGTCTCCGTTCCGTAAGGTTTCCGGTTGGAAACTGCAGAAACAATAGTGCAGTTGAAAACAACTTTCCTTACATATATCCAAACAATATACAATTAACCCCTTTATGAGTAAGACTATTTTGGTCTTATGGACCAGGCCAATTTTACCAAAGCTGACATGTGTCACTTTAAGTGGTAATAAATTTAGAATGCTTTTTAGTTTTTCCAGTGATTCAGAGTTTGTTTTCTCGTAACACATTGTACTTTAACTTAGTGGTAAAATTTGGTGATGAACACAAATGAGCAAAAATTTGGATTTTTATCAATTTAAATGTATCTGCTTGTAAAACAGACAGTAATACCAGACAAAATAGTTACTAGTTAACATTTCCCATAAATCTACTTTATGTTGACATGGTTCTTTGAACATCCTTTTATTTTTCTAGGACATTACACGGCTTAGAACTTTAGCAGCAATTTCTTACATTTTCGAGAAAATTTCAAAAGCCTCTTTTTAGGGACCAGTTCAGTTCTCAAGTGGTTTTGAGGGCCCTATATATTAAAAACCCCCTATAAAATCACCCCATTTTAAAAACTGCACCTCAAAGTATTCAAAATAGCATTTAGAAAGCTTCTTACCCATTTAGGCATTTCACAGGAATTAAAGCAAAGTGGAGGGGAAATGTACAAATTTATTTTTTTTGCAGAAAATCAGTTTTTATTTATTTTCTTCTGTAACACAGAGGATTTTACCAGATAAACGCAATTCAATATTTATTGCCCAGATTCTACAGTTTTTAGAAATATCCACCGTGGCCCTAGTGGGCTAATGGGCTGAAGCACCGGCCTCAGAAGCAAAGGAGCATTTAGAAGATTTTGGGTCCTCCTTTTTATTAGATTATATTTTAGGCACCATGTCAGGTTTGAAGGGGTTTTGTAATGCCAAAACAGTAAAAACACCCCTAAAAAGACCCCATTTGGCAAACTACACCCCTCAAGGAATTTATCAAGGGGTATAGTGAGCATTTTGAACCCACAGGTTTTTTTGCTTTAATTTAGTGGAATTAGGCCGTGAAAATGAAAATCTATACTTTTTCCAAAAAAACGTAAACATTTTCAATTTTTAAGAGGCGTAAGGAGAAAAAGCACCCCCAACATTTGAAAAGCAATTTCTCCCGATTACGGAAATACCCCATATGTGGTAATAAACTGCTGTTTGGACCCATGGCAGGGCTCAGACGGGAAGGAGCGTGATTTGGCCTTCAGAGCTCAAATTTACCCGGAATGGTTTTCGGATGTCATGTCGCATTTGCAAAGCCCCTGAGGGACCAAAACAGTGGAAACCCCCCAAAAATGACCCCATTTGAGAAACTACACCCCTAAAGGAATCAGGGGGTATAGTGAGCATTTTGACCCCACAGGTTTTTTTGCTGAATATAGTGGAATTAGGCAATGAAAATAGAAATGATGTTTTTTTTCTACTAAAATTTCGTTTTAGCTCAGATTTTTCCTTTTTCACAATAGATAAAGGAGAAAAAGAACCAAGATTTGTAAAGCAAACTCTTCTGAGCACGGCAATATCCCATATGTGGCAATAAACTGCTGTTTGGACACACAGTAAGGCTCAGCAAGACAGGTGCGCTAATTGGCATGCAGATTTTGCTGGATTGGTTTTTAGGTGCCATGTCGCATTTGCAAAATCCCTGAGTACAGTGAAAGCCCACAAAAAGTGACTCCATTTTGGAAACTACACCCCTTTAAGGCATTTATCATTTGCCTGGACATATGACACCATGCACATTTGAAGCCTATTTTGGTGATTTTCAGAGCATTGTCCCACAATTACAGAGCTCTGAGGTCAAATAGTAAAACAAACCCCCAAGTAGTGACCACTATTTTGCAAACTATACCCCTTAGGGCATTTTATGGGGCATAGTAAGCATTTTGACCCCACAGATGTTTTACATTATAAATTAATGCGCAGCGGATGGTGCAATTTCAATTTTCCACTGATATGCGATTTTAGTGCACAATATGTTGTGCCCAGCTTGTGCCACTGAAGAAAATTATGGCGATGCCATATATGTGGACATAAACCACTGTTTGGGTATGTTCACACGAGGGCGTCCGTTACGGCTGAAACTACGGGGATGTTTCAGCCTGAAAATATCCCCGTAATTTCAGCCGTAACGGCATGTGCAGGCGCTTGAACGCCGCGTCCATTACGGGCGTAATTAGCGCTGCTATTCATTGGAG
The DNA here is from genome assembly GCF_050947455.1 of Rhinoderma darwinii. NCBI lineage: Eukaryota > Metazoa > Chordata > Amphibia > Anura > Rhinodermatidae > Rhinoderma > Rhinoderma darwinii. Next base: position 81,653,077 of record NC_134696.1, on the reverse strand, counting down.
TCAATGAATAACGGCTCCAATTACGGCCAAAGAAGTGAAAGGTCACTTCTTTGACGCGGGCGTCTATTTAAGCGCCGTCATTTGACAGCGGCGCGTAAATTACGCCTCGTGTGAACAGACAAACGTCTGCCCATTGCTTTCAATGGGCAGATGTTTGTCAGCGCTATTGAGGCGCTATTTTCGGACGTAATTCGGGGCAAAAACGCCCAAATTACGTTCGTAAATAGGCCGTGTGAACATACCCTCTGGGAATGCTGTAGGGCTCAGAAAGAAGGGAGCACAATTTGGCTTTTGGAGCGTGGATTTAGCTTGGTAGTAGTTCTGTTTGGGGTTTTGCTGGCATTTCAGTTTATAATGTGGGGATATATGTAAGCTGTGCGGAGTACATCAGGGTATATGTTAGCTGTGTGGAGTACAATCAGGATATATGTAAGCTGTGCGGAGTACATCAGGGTATATGTAAGCTGGGCGGAGTACATCAGGATATATGTAAGCTGTGTGGAGTACATCAGGGCATAGTCAGGTGGTATAATAATGCGGTAAATAAATGTGGCTAGTGTCGCCTCTGATAAACGGTTTCCAATCTTATCCGCTTTTGGAACGCTCTGCACATTTTGCGTCGCCATATTCTGAGAGCCATAACTATTATTTTTTTCTACATGGAGCTGTGTGGGGGCTTATTTTTGCGGGACAATCTGTCGTTTTCATTGGTACCATTTTGGGGTACATGCAATTTTTTGGATCACTTTTTATTCAATTTTTTGGCAAGCAAAGTGACCAAAAACCATCAATTCTGACAATGTTTTTTATATTCTTTATTTTTACAGTGTTCACCGTGGGCTATAAATGACAATTTTACTTTATTCTGCGGGTGGATACAATCGCGGCGATGCCATATGTATAAAGTTTTTTAGGTTTTGTAGTGTTTGCACAATAAAATCACTTATTTTTAAATATAATTTATTTTCTGTGTCACCATATTCTGAGAGCCGTAACTTTTTTTGTTATTTTTCAGTCAAAAAAAGCTGTGTAAGGTCTTGTTTTTTGCGGGACGGTTTGTAGTTTTTATTGGTACTATTTTGGGGTACATGCGACTTTTTGATCACTTTTTTTATTCCATATTTTGGGAAGAATGGTGACCAAACAATAGCGAGTCTAGCAGGTTTTTTTTTGTTGGCATTCAACGTACATTTTTTTCCTATTATAAAATACTTATTACAGGAAAAAAAGTCGTTTTTATATTTTTAACTTATAACTTTTATTTTTACAGTTTTGTACAACATTTTTAGAACTTGTTTTTTTGTCCCAATAGGAGACTTGAAGGCCTGCACCTCTGATCTTTATTCTAATACATTGCACCCCAACGTAGTGCAATGCATTAGAGCTGTCAGTTATTCACTGACAGCAAGCCTATTAGGCTCCGCCTCTGGTCTGGGCCTGATGGGCCTCCATACGTAGCAGACCAGGAAGCCACTGTTGGCCTCCGGTTGCCATAGCAACGATCGGCACCCCACGTTCACATTCTGGCGATGCGGATTGGCTAGAAACCACTAAAGATGCCGCGATCCCTTTTGATCGCAGCATCTAAGGGGTTAATGGCAGGGATTGGAGCTGGCTCCATTCCCTGCCATTACAGCAGGGCGTGAGCTGTAACATACAGCTGACACCTGCGGCTGATGGCGCATGGCTCAGGTTTTGAGCCCGTCACCATCTTTGGTTTACAGCCGGAAGCCTTTTAGGCCCAGCCTTTCGGGCGGGGCCTAATAGGCCTGCATACTGAGTAGGCAGGAGAACATTGTTATGCCTCCTATTGCCAACAGCCGATCAGGTAGCAAATTGGTTCCCTGGCTCTTTTTGCAATGCTGTGATTGATCAGTCATTAGTGACTAACCAATTACAGCGATCGGAGGTGGCGCCGCACCGTGATTGGTTCCCCAGTGCATCATAGGGAGTATCGGCTGTCTGTGACAGCCGATATCACTGTTCTGTCACCATGTCTTTTGACATGGTGACAGAACAAAACCATGATGCAACTGTACCTCATGGTGCCTTAAGAAAGGGATAACCATGACGTACAGTTGCGTCGTCGTGCGTTAAGGTGTTAATGGTCTATCAACATACCAAAAATTACATTTACATTGGTGAATGGTGCAAGATTCTGCGCTATTAAAAATATATGGCAATACATGAAGAAATGCAAATAGCTTAACAATGGAAACAATAATTTTACAGTTGCATATTAATATAGAAATGTATAAGCCAGTTCATATTAATAAAGTAAGCTAAAACATCACATACAAAAAATATTAGTGGATAGTAAACTGAACTGTTGCAACCAGTGCCAGACAACTGCTGCCAACAAACAAAACAAAATCAGCTGCGTGTGAATTCACCCAAACAAGGGGGTAGAAGGTTTTATTTTATACTGTAAAAGCAGTGAGACTAGGAAACTCACTGCCACAAGATGTCTCTCTCTTGGTCTTGCTCGATAGATAGATAGATAGATAGATAGATAGATAGATAGATAGATAGATAGATAGATAGATAGATAGATAGATAGATAGATGGATAGATAGAGAGATGGATAGATATGAGATGGATAGATATGAGATGGATAGATATGAGATGGATAGATATGAGATGGATAGATATGAGATAGATAGATAGATAGATATGAGATAGATAGATAGATATGAGATAGATAGATAGATAGATATTAGATAGATAGATAATCATCTAGACTACTTCTTTAAAGAGTATCTACACTTTGAGAGGATTTTTCAGAATAATCGTCAGATGTGTGTACATGAGAAATAACACTATTTCTGGCCATTATATGACTTGCATTCTGAAATTTTTGACGCAATTTTCCCCTCTGCAGGCTCTCTCTCCAATTTCCTATTTGTATCTGAGCTAGGGGGTGAAGCCCAACTGCTATCATGTCTTCTATTCACTGCATACAGAGAAAAGGAGAATCCTGCTCTCCATATCCTGCTCTCCATATCAAGCATCAGCAACACGGAGGAGATTATACAGCATTAATGAACAGTGTAGCTGAGAATCCAGCACTGGGGTGAGATATGAATCTTACTATGAGCAGCTGCAGCACATCTCTCTCACTCTGCTACCGCTCTCCTCCCTCCTCTCCCTCTATAGATTTTTATGAGCAGTTGTAAGTGAGCGGTGAGGCCGTCTTGTCTAACACAGGACAGAGAAAGCAGTAAATTCAGAGTGAGTAAACATTTTAGGGAGGCCTGATAAGTAGCCTAAGGGCAGATTCACACGAACGTTGCGTTTTTGCGCGCGCAAACAACGCAGCGTTTTGCGAGCGCAAAAACCATTTGACAGCTGCGTGTGTCATGCGTGTCTGATGCGCGGCTGCGTGATTTTCGCGCAGCCGGCATCATAGAGATGAGGCTTGTCAACGCCCGTCACTGTCCAAGGTGCTGAAAGAGCTAAATCTTTCAGCACCCTCGACAGTGAATGCCGAACACAACAGCGAAAAACCTGTAAAAAAAAAAGATAAAGTTCCTACTTACCGAGAACTTCCCGGCCGTTGCCTTGGTGACGCGTCCTTGGTGGGGCCTCTCTTGACATCGGGCCCCACCTCCCTGGATGACGCGGCAGTCCAAGTGACCGCTGCAGCCTGTGATTGGCTGCAGCCTGTGCTTGGCCTGTGATTGGCTGGAGCTGTCACTTGAACTGAAGTGTCATCCCGGGAGGTCGGACTGCAGGAAGGAGACAGGAGTAATCGGTAAGTTAGAACTTCGTTTTTTTTTACAGGTTAATGTATTTTGGGATCGCAAGTCACTGTCCATGGTGCTGAAACAGTTTAACTCTTTCAGCACCATGGACAGTGACTATCTCCTGACGTCGCGTACCGATAATTTTTTTGCCGGGATCGGCCAAAACGAGTTTGGCCGAACCCGGTGAAGTTCGGTACGCTTGTCCGGCTTCGCTCATCGCAAAGACACTCCGTTTGGATGTTCGGAAACAGAAAAGCACGTGGTGCTTTTCGGTTTTCATTCATCCTTTTCACTGCTGTTGCGCGAATCACGCTCGTCCCACGGAAGTTCTTCCGTGTGGTGCGCGTGATTTTCACGCACCCATTGACTTCAATGGGTGCGTGATGCGCGAAATACGCAGAGTTATTGAACCTGTCGCGCTTTTTGCGCAGCAGACAAACGCTGCGCAAAAAGCACGGACTGTCTGTACTGCCCCATAGACTTGTATTGGTCCATGCGTGCCGCGTGAAAACCACGCGGCCCGCACGGACCGAATACACGCTCGTGTGAATCCCCCCTAAGAGGCATTTTTTCTCTCTATTAAGATATATTACAAAGTTTCTTATATTTACTTATACTATTGAGTTATGCAAAGTTTGTTCAAAGTGCAGTGCCTATTCAATGTTTTAAAGGTTCAATAGCCATTATCAAAAATAAATAATTTATTTTTATAATGAAAAAAAAAGCTCACCAGATTTGTAAAGATGTATGTATAATAAGCTGATACCATTCCTAGATCCGCAGCCTGTACGAGAGTGAAAAAATAGAAATATTTAATTAGAACTAGCAAGTTATCTTGAAAATACTTTGTACTGAACACCATTTATTAATAAACTTATGTAAAACAGATAGAAAGCGCATGAAAGGCACTTTAATGTTCTGCTTTTACAGTATTAAAATAAAACCATTACAGCCGAGTGGTATTAATGAGTGTGTATTACTCATAAGCACTTGCACTCTATTGTGTCATTACTTTTTTATGTAATGAATTAGGTAAATTGGTTTATCCATTTAAAAATGTTTTCATTATACGCACTGGAAAGATTACTAGATAGTGATCTTCTTTGTAAAAGATCCTATCTGTTTCTATATCTCAGGGCAACAGCCTTTGTACAGCCTTTGTATTAAAATTGAATCCACACTCGATAGGAAATTTTCATATTTAGCATTTTTCCTCATTCATGTTGTTTTATGTCACATATATTAGTTTATATCAATTTTCTTTGCATCTTTTTGAAAAAAGGTTTTTCCTTATCTAAAATGATAAGCTGAAAAGCCTATCAACCAAACTATACACTTAAAGCTGTCATGTTGATCGGCACTCGTCTACACGGCCCACGTCGGGCCATATAATATTTATTAAGAGGCGCACAGTTTCTGGCATGAATTAGAGCAAATCAGTCGGGCCATGGTGGCCCTGCCCCATTTGCTAAGCCTCACCACTATAACGTGTCGGGTACAGCGTAGAAGTGATAAAAGTACAAAACAGCTGTGCGCCTACATTTTTCTATACTTTTCATCGGCAACTATAGTGGCATCAATCAATTATCAAATAAGCACCATAGTGTTTATATATATATATATATATATATATATATATATATATATATATATATATATATATATATGTAATCCCTATTGTAAAGATTTTGTGCTCCCTGTTAGTTGCGGTTACTGAATAATTTCTACATAACAACAACATCAAGTTGCCGCTATCTCCAAAACACCATTTTTCCAGGCCTTGAATGGTGCTACACAGCAGGGTTGCCAACTGTCCGAAAATTTAAGGACAGTACACAAAAAGGGATGTTTTTTTCTGCCATCCATAGTGTCAGTCAGGAAAAAGCACCGTCCGGGATTTTCTGTCATTCTCCCGAAACGTTGCACTGCGCACGTGCCAAAATGTACATGTGCAGTGCAAAGGGAGAGTAGGCCGCAGGCATATTTTCAGATTCCATGTGACTTCTGCGGAATCTGAAAACATGCAGACTGCCATGTGAATGACAGTCTGAGTGAGGTCGGTGCCGGCCCAGGAGTGAACCATTGCAGTCACCTGACCTGTCACTTGATATCACGTCAGTGATGTGAGGTCAGATAACTGGACTGATGTACTCCCAGGCTGGCACTGACCTCACTCAGACCGCCGCATGACCTGCTCCTAATGGTGAGTTACGTCAGCCAGAGCGGAGAGTGGTAGCGGTAGGATACCAATCTCCGCTCTGGGGGCTGTGTGGCACGGAGTACAAGGGGGGGCTGTGTGGCACTAAGTACAAGGGGGGCTGTGTGGCACTAAGTACAGGGGGGGCTGTGTAGCACTAAGTACAAGGGTGGCTGTGTGGCATCAAGTAAATGGGGCCTGTGTGGCACTAAGTACATGGGGGACTGTGTGGCACTAAGTACAAGGGTGGACTGTGTAGCACTAAGTACAAGGGGGGACTGTGTAGCACTAAGTACAAGGGGGGACTGTGTAGCACTAAGTACAAGGGGGGACTGTGTAGCACTAAGTACAAGGGGGGACTGTGTGGCACTAAGTACAAGGGGGGACTGTGTGCCACTAAGTACAAGGGGGGACTGTGTGGCACTAAGTACAAGGGGGGCTGTGCGGCACTAAGTACAAGGGAGGGCTGTGTGGCACCAAGTACAAGGGGGACTGTGTGGCACTATCTACAAGGTAGGGCTGTGTGGCATTATCTACGAGAGAATGTGTGGCACTATCTACAGAGGGCTGTGTGTGGTACTATCTACAGGGGGCTGTATGTGACACTATATACACATGGCGCAAAGGGGGCATTATTACTGTATGGGGGCACGGTTACTGATGGGGCACTTTTATTGTGTTGAGCACTGAGGGATCATTATTATCATCTGAGGCATTGTGGATTACGAGTTTGTTTAGAGGATGGGGTATAGGTGTGGACGGGGCTGGAAAAGCAAGAAACCAACATGTCATGTAATCACTATATTGTCCACTATATGGTCATTATATGGTGGTAATATTGGCCTTTGTATAGTGTTTTTTATTCGGTAACAGTATGGGGGTATTATTCAGTAACAGTATGGGGGTATTATTCAGTCACTATGTGGTTATGCTGTGGCGGTATTATTCAGTAACAGTATGGGGGTATTATTCAGTCAGTATGTGGTTATGCTGTGATGGTATTATTCAGTAACAGTATGGGGGTATTATTCAGTCACTATGAGGTTATGGTGTGGCAGTATTATTTAGTAACAGTACGTGGCATTATTTATTCACTATGTGGTTATGGTGTGGTGGTATTATTCAGTAACAATATGGGGGTATTATTCAGTAACAGTATGGAGGTATTATTCAGTCACTATGTGGTTATGGTGTGGCAGTATTATTCAGTAACAGTATGGGGGTATTATTCAGTCACTATGTTGTTATGGTGTGGAGGTATTATTCAGTAACATTAGGGGGTATTATTCAGTCACTATGTGGTTATGGTGTGGTGGTATTATTCAGTATCAGTATGGGGGTATTATTCAGTCACTATGTGGCTATGGTGTGGTGGTATTATTCAGTATCAGTATGGTGATATTATTCAGTCACTATGTGGTTATGGTGTGGAGGCATTATTTGGACCTTATATTGTTTTATTATTGGTCTAATGTGTCTATTGTTCAATGTGTTCAGTAACAGTATGCAGGTAATATTTAATCTGGTATAGTGGTATGATATAACTGTATATAAATATAGATCGTTTTTTTTTGTGTGAGAGGAGGACATATGCTTTGGGGCTTACAACACTACTGGATGGGCTAGAAAACGGCGATGCAGTTCTCCACACACCGCCTTCTGAACTGACTGCATTATTTATACAGTAATTCAGCATTTGGGGCCCCAGTTTTATCTTTGCCCAGGGCCACACTTTTTTTTTTTAAACAGGCCATGGCAGCGGTGGTGAGGGTAGAGTGAGTGGAGAATGAGTTGGACTCACCAATCACAGCCCCGCTTGCAGCTTTCCGACGCTATGTTAGCGGGGAAAGCTGCAACCGGAGCTGTGATTTGTGAGTCATTCCTATCACAGTGCACAGAGCCGCACCGTCTATGAGGCGAGATGAGCATCTTGCCTTAGGCGGCAGCCTGCTGGCTCTCTGAGGGGGCGGGGGCACCCCTGAAAACAGCCGCCACCGCCCTCTCTTGCACTATAATTTCAAAAGAGATGAATAGCCGAGTGATGACTTTATCACGCCGCTTGCGTCGTTGAAAGGCGCTGATTGGCAGGGCAGAATGACTTGCCCTGTCAATCAACACCTTTCGACATTCAGCCCCAACAAACCTGCTCAGAAGAGAACAGGTCTGCATTGCCACCGGACTGCGTGGGAAAGGGATCAAGGGGAGTATGTAAAGTTTTTTGGTTTTTTGTCTAATAAAAATATGAGTGCCATTATCTACAGAGGGAGCTATATTTGGGGCACTATATACAGGGGTGAGCTATATGTGGGATACTATATACAGGGGTGGGCTATATGAGGGACACTATATACAGGGGTGGGCTATATGAGGGACACTATATACAGGGGTGGGCTATATGTGGAGTACTATATATAGGGGGAGCTATATGTGGGCCCTATCTACAGGGGTGGGGCACTATATACAGGGGTGGCCTATATGTGGAGCACTATATGCAGGGGTGGGCTATATGTAGGGCACAATATACAGGGTTGGGCTGTATGTGGGGCACTATCTACAGGGGGAATCTATGTGGGTCACTATCTACAGGGGCATCTATGTGGGGCACTAGCCACAGGGGCATCTATGTGGGGTACTATCTGCATGGGGCTCTATCGTGGGCACTATCTACAGGGAGCATTGTGTGTGTGTGTGTGGGACACATTGTATGGTGCAATTATAATCGGGGAGACAGTGTATGGTGCTATTAAAATTAGAGGTGCAGTGTATGGCGTTATTATATTTTGTGACAGTGTGTGGCACCATGAGAATTTTCTTTTCGTTTATAGGTGCAGAAATGTTGAAGCTGAAGACATCTGAGCGGAATACTGCAGAAATGGGCTGAGGCCGGCAGAAGTCATCAGAGAAGGTCTGGACCGGATGGAGAAGAAAAGAGAAAAAGAACAACTAGTATCTGAGACGTCACAAGTGAGTCACTTAATGTAAATGTTTATTCTGCCTCTAATCATCACTGTAGTCACTGTATGATCTGCAGCGAGATGATGGGTGGTATGATTTTTTTTTTTGCGAAACAGCAACTCGCAGCATATCCTTACCATTGTTCGGGCCATTCTGGGAGCTGTAAATTTACGCTGTACAAACCTAAACAGCAGGGGTTGCACTAAATTGAGCTAAATTCGTGCTGGTGCTATATATATGTTATGGTCTTTGCTCTGGTGCTGTATATATGTTATGATCTTTGTTCTGGTGCTGTATATATGTACTGAGTTTTGTTCTGGTACTTTTTATATGTGCTAAACTTGGTTCTGGAGCTGTATATATGTACTGAGCTTGGTTCTCATGCTGTATATATGTATGGGCTTGGTTTTGTATATATGTACTGAGCTGTATATATATAGACTGAGCTTGGTTCTCATGCCATTTTTTATGTATGAGATCGGTTCTGGTCTGTCTATATGTATGAACTTGGTTCTGGTCTGTCTATATGTATGAGCTAGGTTCTGGTGTTGTATATATGTATGAGCTTGGTTCTGGAGCTGTATTTATGTAATGAGCTTGGTTCTGGAGCTGTATATATGTATTGAGCTTGGTTCTGGTGTTGTATATGTCAGAGCTTAGTTCTGGAGCTATAATTATATAGGATATATTTATAATAACAAAATTGCGGGGCAGATGGAATGGTTTTCAGTTCATTGTATATTTAATTGGAATTTGTCAGGTAGTTTTAACCCCTTGAACCATCACCATGCGGTAATACATGACCTGACAATATTTGCAAACATTCCCTTGTATGGTTTTTTCAGATGTAGCAAAATCTATGAAATAAACTTTTAAAACGGCGCACACTATATGCTAATTACTCATTGAAGGGTCAGGGGTGGTGCCGCTATCCTGAAGATTCAGAGTCGTGCCTCCAAACCCACCTTTCCATTCGTGATTCACATCCCCCTGGCGGTTATACATCCCTACCAGTCTCCTACAACTTTCTTGGATGCGCCATTGCCTTGAACTTCTTGGGCACACACCGTGCAGCGAGGTGTACTCTGCCAGGCTGCACTCTGCATGCCAGAGGAGTACAAGGCAATGGCGCATCTGAAAGAGTTGGAGGTGGCCGATAGTGATGTAGAACAGCCAGGGGGATGTCAATCAAAATCTGGGTGGCGCCATTTCAATTTTTGCCTCAGGCAGCAGAAAAGCTAGAATTGGCCCTGCACAGGCAATGATTTTCTAATGTGTCCGTATAAATTTTAATCTGTCCTTTGTTTTTTAGCTCAGTTGTCCAGAAATGACTGAAGTGGAGGTTGGCAACCCCACTACACAGGTGTCAGATGCAGGTGCACGCAACAAAGCTCGTTTCAGGGAGGAGTAAATGTTAAAATGGCAGGTGAGAACAATACATGATAGGCATAACTAACATAAGGGCTTGTCTACACGTAATGGATTTGCTGCACAAAATTTCTGCCGCGTTTCCGCTTGAACTAGCAGACAATCCGTTGCGAAAAAAACACACCATTTCCTGTGTTTTTAACTGCAGAAAATAGTGCCAATGTTGCAGCTTTCTTTTAGCCCCTTCACGACTGCTATATACGTTCTAACTTCTGATGCCCCGTGCAGTTAGCACGTATATAGACGTTTGCAGCGTGCATCGGGGTTTAATGAGTGTAGATCTGCTTCAGCCTGAGCAGCTCTGCACTAATGTTTCGGCTCTCTTTACAAGTGCCAAAACCTCTTTGACTAAGGCCTCATGCATACGACCGTAGCCATGTGCACGGCCGTGATTTTCGGGTCGGACTGCCGCGGAGTGTCATCCGCGGGCCACCTGCAAATCGCGGGCCACGCACATGGCCACATGCATTAACTTCTATGAGACTGGACCTCAAAACACGGCCGTAATAAGACGTGTCCGTTCTTTTTGCGGTCCAGGCTCTTGGTCCATGTACGGACCATGGAAACCACAGTCGTGTGCATGGGCCCATAGAAATGAATGGGGCCGCAATTCACCCGCAGATTTGCGGATGAATTGCGGCCACAAAAATACGTTTGTGTGCATGGGGTCTTAGTTTAATAAAACGAACGTGTTTTTTTAAAATAAAAATAAAGTTACAAGTGCAGCGCTGCTCACAATGAAGCAGTCTTTTCTCTCCCCCTCCTTCTCCCTCCGTGTGCTTCTGTCCAAAGATAACGAAGCCAGTGTGCTCATTATCTGGGCAGATAAGACACTAAAAGTTTTGCTTTATCTCTTTAGTCCTCTCCTCTCTCCTGGAGAGTGAAGAAGACTAACTGTTAAAGAGCTGCTACAGTGTATGTGTATACATACAATACATATATATATATATATATATATATATATATATATATATATACATATATATATATATATATATATATACATATACACTACTGTTCAAAAGTTTGGGGTCACCCAGACAATTTTGTGTTTTCCATAAAAACTCACACTTATATTTATCAAATGAGTTGCAAAATGACTAGAAAATATAGTCAAGACATTGACAAGGTTAGAAATAATGATTTTTATTTCAAATAATAATTTTCTCCTTCAAACTTTGCTTTTGTCAAAGAATGCTCCATTTGCATCAATTACAGCATTGCAGACCTTTGGCATTCTAGCTGTTAATTTGCTGAGGTAATCGGGAGAAATTTCACCCCATGCTTCCAGAAGCCCCTCCCACAAGTTGGATTGGCTTGATGGGCACTTCTTGCGTACCATACGGTCAAGCTGCTCCCACAACAGCTCTATGGGGTTTAGATCTGGTGACTGCGCTGGCCACTCTATTACAGATAGAATACCAGCTGCCTGCTTCTTCCCTAAATAGTTCTTGCATAATTTGGAGGTGTGCTTTGGGTCATTGTCTTGTTGTAGGATGAAATTGGCTCCAATCAAGTGCTGTCCACAGGGTATGGCATGGCGCAAGGAGTGATAGCCTTCCTTATTCAAAATCCCTTTTACCTTGTACAAATCTCCCACTTTACCAGGACCAAAGCAACCCCAGACAATCACATTACCTCCACCATGCTTTACAGATGGCGTCAGGCACTCTTCCAGCATCTTTTCAGTTGTTCTGCGTCTCACAAATGTTCTTCTGTGTGATCCAAACACCTCAAACTTCGATTCGTCTGTCCATAACACTTTTTTCCAATCTTCTTTTGTCCAATGTCTGTGTGCTTTTGCCCATATTAATCTTTTCCTTTTATTAGCCAGTCTCAGATAAGGCTTTTTCTTTGCCACTCTGCCCTGAAGGCCAGCATCCCGGAGTCGCCTCTTCACTGTAGACGTTGACACTGGCGTTTTGCGGGTACTATTTAATGAAGCTGCCAGTTGAGGACCTGTGAGGCATCTATTTCTCCATCTAGAGACTCTAATATACTTGTCTTGTTGCTCAGTTGTGCAGCGGGGCCTCCCACTTCTCTTTCTACTCTGGTTAGAGTCTGTGTGTGCTGTCCTCTGAAGGGAGCAGTACACACCGTTGTAGGAAATCTTCACTTTCTTGGCAATTTCTCGCATGGAATAGCCTTCATTTCTACGAACAAGAATAGACTGTCGAGTTTCACATGAAAGCTCTCTTTTTCTAGCCATTTTGAGAGTTTAATCGAACCCACAAATGTAATGCTCCAGATTCTCAACTAGCTCAAAGGAAGGTCAGTTTTATAGCTCCTCTAAACAGCAAAACTGTTTACAGCGGTGCTAACATAATTGCACAAGGGTTTTCAAGTGTTTTCTAATCATCCATCAGCCTGTAACACAGTTAGCAAACACAATGTACCATTAGAACACTGGAGTGATGGTTGCTGGAAATGGGCCTCTATACACCTATGTAGATAACGCATTAAAAACCAGACGTTTGCAGCTAGAATAGTCATTTAGCACATTAACAATGTATAGAATGTATTTCTGATTAATTTAATGTTATCTTCATTGAAAAAAACTGTGCTTTTCTTTCAAAAATAAGGAAATTTCTAAGTGACCCTAAACTTGTGACCGGTAGTGTATATATATATATATATATACGCACATATATATATTATATATACACACACACACACACACACACACACACACACACACATATATACATACACACACACACACACACACACACACACACACACACACACACACACACATATATACATATACACACACACACACACACACACATAAATAACTGATAAATATATTAAAAAATGACAGGTGTTTTTTTCACATTTTAAGTGATTTGTGTGCTCATAATACAATAATACAATTTTAAAACATGGAATTAATTCAACTATTCTAGAAAATTAAAGCCTCATAAGTCTTGTAAAAAAAAAACTAAGTAAAAATAGTTAGGATATTCAAAGCGGTTGCAAAGATATTATCGTTTAAAGACGGGCACATCAGAAATAGAAAATTTGACCTGGACACGGGCATCAATGACCCTTGGTCATGAAAGTGTTAAGCCTGCGTATGGTGATATTTCCTCTGAAAGATGCAGGAATTCAGTCCACTTTCCGCAGCAGTAATTGACATGCTGTGGAACTAAAAATACGCACCGCAGGTGAATTTCTGGACTGAAATTTTCCACAGCGTGTGGGTGACATTTGTTCATTCACACCCAATTTGCTGCTAGTCTATTCTGCTGCGTATTGTCCGTCCGCAATTCTGGACTGAAAATACACAGCGATTCCATTATGTGTGGACAAGTTCTAATGAATTAGGTCTTCATACATCTTTAGGATACATGTATACATAGTGGTAGTTTTACCGCAAATTGCCACGTAGAGCTTTACCACATGGATCTTTGCACACAAACGCTGCACGGCGGCTACATGTACAGGCACACTAACGCTACATTTTCTAATCTCTCCTATTAATGGTGTCCAATTTTTGTCATGCAGGAAAGGGGGTCTTCATAGTAAAAGGATCTCAAACATTATAACACACAAAAAGAGAACAGATCAATCAGATCTGTCACCAAAATGAAAGCTTCAGGTAAGTAGAAAAACAACAAAAAACAAAATCAAAACACTGCAAAATGTAGTAATATACCAACTACTATAATTGGAGTCAATGGTAGAGTGCTGACCCACTAAAGCTTAGAAGTCAGAGAACACTCAAGGACAGGAGCAGTATGCTATAGTTACACCTGGCAATGTCATTTATAGCTGAATTAACAGTTTTTGGTACAGGACTCCTGTTATATAAGTTTGATGGATGGATATTTATGCCACAAAGTACCTTCATCAGAATTGTGTGGGACATTGATGCATTAGCATGAATAATAATAGTGCTGGTCTTGTCATCACGAATTTCCTTTAAAAGAGGTGTTGGATCCCAGGTGTCATCAAGCATCCTGACTGAAAGACAGTCCTTGGAAATCAGAAACTGGCGAAGGAGCTTTTCAAGATTCAGAAGACCTGAAATTGAATCTCTTGTTATTATCAAGTATAGGCATTGTATTACAAACCCAACAAAAAAAAAAATCTAATTCAAGATTAAGGTGTTTAGGCAAATTTTTGAATTAGTAAAATGGAGCTATTATGGTCATGTAACATAATAGAGACATTAAAGGGGTTTTCCACCTTTTGACAACTGATGACCTATCCACTGGATAGGTCATCAGTACATGATCTGTGGGGGTCAGACACCTGGACCCTGCACAGATCAGCTGGTCCGGTGCCTCCATGCACCGGATGTACATGTCGGAAGCAGTTTGCTCCGGCCACGGAATAGCGGCCGAGCTGCAGTACTGCAGCTCTGCTCCTATTCAAGTGAATAGGAGCGGACCTGCAGTTCTGCAGCACGGCCACTATGCTATGTCCGGAGCCAACTGCTTCCGGGGCTCCGTACATAGCATTATGTGCCATAACATCCGGTGCCCACAGGCCCCTGGAGCGGATCTGCACTGATGATATACTGCACTGATGATATACATCAGTTGTCAGAAGGTGGAAAACCCCTTTAAATCTTTCTCTCAGGTCCACAAAATGCTAGTTTTCAAGGTGTACACTATAGGTCCTTAAAGGTGACAAATATTGCTGCATGTTACTGGGCTGTACAGGAGAAGTTGCCAAAATGGCGCCTCCCTCTCTGACATCACTCCTTGCTCTGCAGCTATTGGTTGAAGCTGTACCTTACAGACTTCCTGCTCTGCCCACTGCATGCACTCTGCACATAATACTGTAATACTGAGAGCTCTTCACCATTTTAGCTGCTTCCTCCTGTATTTGAACCAGAAAGTAGAGATCATTCTTTAAGAGGGTGCAGAGTGCTCCGTCTTAGTAATGACAGTATTATGTGTAGGGGGTAGAAAGAGTGGGTGTCGGCTGTAAAAAATAGCCAACATCCCACTGTAATGGTTGGAATCGGAGATAACTCAGATTTCGGCCGTTTAACACCTTAGATTCTGTGGTCAATAGCAACCATGGCATCTAAGTGGTTAGACAGAAGGAGAGGGCTCCCTCTGTCACCCCATTGGCGTTAATGGGTTGTCCTGGCAGCTGTTGGCCTAACATATCTGACACGTGTACGTGCCTGAGAGGCAATAATACACTGCAATACAAAAGTTTTGCAGTATATTATTAAAGTGATCAGAAGATTGCACATTCAAGCCCTGTAGTAGGACTAAAAAAAAAACGGCTACATAATCTGATCGCCGCTGTAATGTAGATAACAGTGGTTTTTCTTTTCAAAAACGATAAATTTTGAGCAAGTTATGAACAATTTTAGATTTATGCGAATTCGTTTATTAATAGACAACTATTAGATAACTTTTTACCAACTGGGAGTTGTAAAGAGAAGTGTATGGCGCTGACCAATCAGCGTCATATACTTCTCATCGTTCCAGCCCAGCTGGTTTCACTGCACACACAGCGTGATCTCCCTGTGAATGACAGCACAGCGTGATCTCGCGAGATCACGCTCTGCTGTCACTTACTCACACATTAACACCGAAGTGTCTTGAGAGTGAATGGACATTGCCTTCAGCCAGGATGCGAGGTCTATTCACACTCCTAACACTTCGGTAAAGTTCCTGTGGGACTTACTCACACAGCACATCGTGATCTCGCGAGATCACGATGTGCTATGATTAAGTTCCACAGAAACTTTACCGAAGTGTCGGCAGTGTGAATAGACCTCGCATCCTGGCTGGAGGCAATGTCTATTCCCTCTCAAGACACTTTGGTAAAGTTAATGTATAAGTAAGTGACAGCACAGCATCATCTCGCGAGATCACGCTGTGCTGTCAGTCATAGGGAGATCACGCTGTGTGTGCAGTGAAACCAGCTGGGCTGGAATGATGAGAAGTGTATGATGCCCAGTTGGTAAAAAGTTAAAAAAACACCCAGTTGTCTATTACGAAACGAATTAGCATAAATCTAAAATTGTTCATAACTTGCTAAAAATATTTTTCAAAATAAAAATCACTGTTGTTATCTACATTACAGCGCCAATCACATTATGTAGGAGATAGGGCACTTATAATCTGGTGACAGAGCCTCTTTAAAGCAAGAAATCAATCAAATTCATTTTCCTCCATTAAAAATACACTTTTAGTGCAATTATCATATTTGGTATCGCCACATTTGTAATGACCCCTTTAAATAAAGTTAAGAGGTGAAAGATGCAAAGAAAATTGTAAAAAACAATGGTAGAATATCCGGGTTTTTTTTCTATAAACCCCCTTAAAAAATTTTTGGAGGAATTTTAATTTATATGTACCCCAAAATGTTCCCACTGAAAAATGTAACTCATCTTGCAAAAAAAACAAGCCCTCATAAAACTACGGCGACGGAAAAATAAAAAAAAGTTACCGCTCTCAAAAAATGTTTTTCTAGGAAAACTGTTTTTATTGTGTAAAATATAAAAAAAAAAAAAAAGTACATATCTGGTATCAGTGTAAATATAACGACCTGTAGAATAGAGTAAAAATGTTATTTATATCGTACGATGAATGGCGTGACAAAAGTAAAACAAAGAAAAGGAATAATTTGTAAAGGATCTGCCAGGCACAGCGGGGTTAACTCCCAGAACTAATCAGTCAGCACCTGAGAATACATCCCTGAGACTGACTCCTGCTTCCACCATTCAGGCTGGCAGGCTTAGGAGTGGGAGAGCCTATCGTAACCTGGCCAGACTCAGCTAGCTCCCGCCCTCGGTCTATTTAAGCCTGCACTTCCTGTCCCTCGGTGCTTGTTATTGCCTTTGTTTCTTTCCTTGTGGTTCCTGGCCCAGCTACAGCTCCTGCTATTTTTGATCCTGCTCCATACCGACCCTGGCTTACCGACTACTCTTTTGCTTTTCGTTTTGTACCTCGCACACTCCTGGCTTGACTCGGCTCGTTCACCACTCTGGTTGCTCACGGTGTTGCCGTGGGCAACGGCCCCTTTTCCTTGCTTGTGTTCCTTGTATGTTTGTCGTGTTTGTCGTGCACTTACTGAGCGCAGGGACCGCCGCCCAGTTGTACCCCGTCGCCTAGGGCGGGTCGTTGCAAGTAGGCAGGGACAGAGTGGCGGGTAGATTAGGGCTCACTTGTCCGTCTCCCTACCCCCTGCCATTACATAATAACAAGCCCCGAGGGACAGGAAGTGCAGGCTTAAATAGACCGAGGGCGGGAGCTAGCTGAGTCTGGCCAGGTTACGATAGGCTCTCCCACTCCTAAGCCTGCCAGCCTGAATGGTGGAAGCAGGAGTCAGTCTCAGGGATGTATTCTCAGGTGCTGACTGATTAGTTCTGGGAGTTAACCCCGCTGTGCCTGGCAGATCCTTTACATAATTGCTGTTTTGTTATCCCCCAAAAATGTTTTATAATACTTTATCAATGACTCATAGCTACCCCAAAGTGGTACCTCTTAAAAATATATCTTGTCCCGCAAAACATAAGCCCTTGCACAGCTACGTTGGCAGAAACGTAAAAAGTTATGGCTCTTGGAATTAGACAATGAAAAAAAAAAACAAAAAACCAAAAAACTGGTGTGTCCTCAGGGCGAAAACAGCTGCGTTCTTTAAGGTTTTAGGGGCAGCATGAAAACCATTAAATGATAGTCCTCAGTAAGTAGTATTGTTTGCATGCACTTTTTAGGCAAGCTTGGCAGCAGCAGGCATCCTTTTACAAAAATGGTGGAACAAGAGCAGATATGAGCCAATCATTGACACTCCCTTACAGTACATTATTAAAGGCTAACTAAACTTTTAAAAAAACTTGTCACATCATAGTGAAACGTCAGAAATTCTGATGGGGGTCTGAGCACTGAGACCCTCACCGATCGCTAAAAAAGGAACGGCAGAAGCTCTTGGATGAGCGCTGTGCCACTTAGTTTCTGATAAAGTCTATGTGCACGTACACCGTTCACTCTGCATTTTGAGGACGGCCTTCAGAAACTAAAGTGGCACTGGACTCAACGGAGCGCCTCTGCCACTTCATTTTAGCTAGTTGTGGGGGTCTCAGTGCTTAGACCCCCACAAAAAAAAAAGTTCTGACATGTCACAATAACGTAAAAAGTTTTTTAATGAAGTTTAGTTACCCTTTAAATCACATTGTACAGTCTGGTATAACTATCTCCACTGAGAAATAGGTGGAAGGGAACCGGCTAAATGCTTCAAAGAGTCCACCAACGATGACAAGGCATTGCTAATGTAAGGCCCGGGAGAGCTGCAGTATGTCATAATAGACCTTAACATTCATGTAGCAAACTTATCATTTTTATCACCGGCATTGTCCACTATATTGTGAGCATATGTGTAACTTTTGTCAAATAAAAAATTGGTTGTTAACTATGAGTCTGTATGTTACCAAGAGATCATGACATCCATTTTTTTCTAGTAAAGGTAAATATATATCCATATATCCACGTTATAATATTACATTAAGCTTGGTCTATACCTTACACTTTTTTTTTTTTTAACAATTTTTTTTTTCTTTTTATAAGAACCTCACATTCTAATATTCAGAAAAATGATACAACCTCTCTTGCAAAGCTTTTTTCTTTCAACAGGTAGGAATTTCTTTAAGTCGGTAAGTGCAACATTTTTTTTTTTATCCAGACCCATCCATGCGTACCAACCATGAAAGAAGGGGCCCATCCCTGATGGCTATTGCATTGCGAGAAACTGTACAGTACTCCCTTCTCTAGAGGAACTATATTATTAGCAAGCATAGAAATGGGGAACTGGCCCAAGGATCATGGGGAGGACGTGGAGGGAGGATAAAAAACGAGACCCTTCTGTCCCGGTTGGAAAACTGAACACTGTAATTGTGGTACCATTTACATTTTTGCAATGGGGCCCTCTCTATTCTATGCAGACCACTGGATGTGGCCCTCACACACAGACACAGATTTTCAAAGCTGAACTTTCTTATCCCTTAAGGTAAAAAAAAAATCTATGTTACAAATCAGAACTAATAAAATGAGTCTCACACCAACATAATAGTATTGTTTGTGGGGTGAATTTTACTCTGTAGAGTAAAGAGCAAAATATTATAGAAAAAAGGAGATCCATAATGTATGTCACTTTTACTTATTTAATTTCAGAAATAGGACTTTTGCAAAACCAGTTCCTAGAGCAACATAGTTTAAAGTGATGCTCCACTTTTGATTCACACTGACCTCATAGTCAACAAATGTAAAATCTAGCACTTTTATCATATATTTTCATCACCCATTTTGCCGATTTGACTTATCTCTTAGTTTGCTTTTATTCTACCCATAATACAATAAAAAAAATTTCTGTCTGGAAACCATCACCAAGTTGGTTAGTTGCTGGTGATAGATCTTTGTGGCCTTATTTTTATTCTAATTGTGGCTTATATGACAGTTTATCATATGAGTATATGATATGTGGATCTGGTATTCATATTAATGAAGTGAGCAGCAGGGGTTATAGTACCATCAATTAGATGGGCAGAGCATTCACTAAATTACCCTATACTGTACACCTCGAAATAAAATTTACAAATCTGTCAGCAGCAGCTTCATAGTAACATATGGATATTTTTTTTATATAAAGTTATATTTGCTGACTATACAAATAATGTTGGTGGAGATTTTTTGCTCGCAGGGGCATGCACAGAAATCATAGGCCCCATAGCAAAACTTAGTATCAGCTCCACCCCCAGTTAATATGTACCATCATATCATAACAGATCTTTATAGGGGAGAGCTCTGTTTATACTGATGTCCTGTGCAAGTGGCATGCCAGTATCTCCCTCATTTGCAGCATACAGAGTGCACTACGTGTAAATGAAAAAATACAAGGTGGACGTTTTCTAACACTTTTCTAAGTAGAAAGTGGAGGTGCTTCATAAATATAGCTTTCAGCCTGAACACCATAATTTTTATCAATTTACACCAGGCTATGGTATAAATACATTTTTAATCCCTCCTATACAGCTCTACACCCCTGCTCCCCTACAAACAGTACATAATAAAACACTGGCTACCTGCAACCCCCACTAGGGGGAGCTCACTGTATATGAAATTATACAGCTATTATTGACCTACATGAAATCTGTAAAAATCTCTATGAACTGGGCGCCCCCTAATGGTGGTTGCAGGAAAATGCTATTACTTCTGTCATGAAGCAGGAGGAGTTCAAGGCAGGACCCGCCTCTCACCATGGGCCCCATAGCAGCGGCTGGATTCCTCTTTGGCGAGAACCCTACTAGTTGAAACATTTGAAATTCTGTCAGTTGCTTCTCTGCTTAGCAATGAAATACAAATTGACACTTGATCGACATGTGTCTTATGTCAACCTATTAGTAACTATGTCAAATTTTTAAATACAAGAAATTTTGACAAAATTTTCTTTATGTAGTCTGTTGCTAAGAAGTCAATAGGAAACAGCTGATAACATTTTTAAATGGCACATGGGAAATCTTAGCAAGACTGAACCTACGCTGTCCGTTACACCTCTGTTAAAGAAGAAATGATTATTAGATTAATGGATGGATATACCTATAGGCACATGAGGGCGACAACTAAAGGGAGAATTTACATGAGTAAACTGAACAGTGTGTATCTATATGTAAGTGAGGTACATTTATATAGAGTGCTGTAGGAATAAGAAGATGACACCCAGAGAGAGACAAGGACAAGGCTGTAGAGAATGAGAAGTGCACACAATGTTCTGCTTTATTTATCAGACAAACATATTAAAACTATACATAACTTAAAAGGGTTGTCCCAGAATCGACAATTACCACCTATCCACAGGACCCATCGTTGGGACCCCCACTCACCTTTCCATTCAATGTCCTTCTCACTGCGGTCGAACAGTGAGGAGGAACAGGCGGTTTAGGACCCACCAATCTCGTAATCAGTTAGGCTCCCAGCAGTGGGGCCCCCAGTGATCAGGCAATTATCACCTATCCTGTGGATATCTCGTTAAGATGTGGTCTACTTGATGTGCGGAGTCTAAGGGTATGTTCACACGCAGTGGTTTCAGACGTATTTTGTGGTGATTACGCCTCAAAAAACGCCTGCAAAAACGGAAGCTGAACGCCTTCAAACATATGCCCATTGAAATCAATGGGAAAAACAGCATTTAGTTCATACGGGGCGTCTTTTTACGCTTCTGTATTAAAAAACGTAGAATAAAAAGACGCTCTGTAAAAAAAAATAAGCATGTTACTTCTGGAGGCGTTATTTGGAACCGATTTTCCATTGAACACTATGAAAAACGCATAAAAAACGCCTCAAAAGAAGCGCCAAATTAAAAGAAGCTTCATTTTCAGCTTCAAAACCGCCTGAAAATCAGAGGCTGTTTTCCCTTGAAAACCGCTCCGTATTTTAAGAAGTTTTTGGTCACTGCGTGTGAACAAACCCCAAGGCTGTATTCACACGAGCATGTTCGGTCCGTAAAGGACGGAACGTATTTCGGCCGCAAGTCCCGGACCAAACACACTGCAGGGAGCCGGGCTCCTAGCATCATAGTTATGTACGATGCTAGGAGTCCCTGCCTTGATGCAGGACAACTGTCCCGTACTGTAATCATGTTTTCA
Organism: Rhinoderma darwinii; assembly: GCF_050947455.1. NCBI lineage: Eukaryota > Metazoa > Chordata > Amphibia > Anura > Rhinodermatidae > Rhinoderma > Rhinoderma darwinii. The sequence continues at coordinate 81,631,140 of NC_134696.1, read as the reverse complement.
GTACGGGACAGTAGTTCCACGGAGAGGCCGGGACTCCTAGCGTCGTACATAACTATGATGCTACGAGCCCGGCTCCCTGCAGTGTGTTCGGTCCGGGACTTGTGGCCAAAATACGTTCCGTCCTTAACGGACCGAACATGCTCGTGTGAATCCAGCCTAAGGCTGGGTTCACACTGGGCGGATACGCTGCGTAAAAACATGCAGCGTATCCACCCTGTGTGCCGCAAGGAATTACGGGCGAAAAAGTGCACCAAACTGTTGTGCAGGTTTTCGCCTGGAATGTCGGCTGCGGAAAACTGCTGCATTAACCGGCCTGCTAGTAGGCCGGCATCCTGGGATGTTTCATCCCAGGAGACCGCTGCAGCCTGTGATTGGCTGCAGCGGCAGACAAATGGGATGAAGCGTCATCCCAGGAGGCCGACCCTCTGACGCCATACATTTCCATCATATCAGCAGCGCATCTTCCTGTTTACATAGGGAGATGTGCTGCCATCAGTAATAATAATTTGTGCTGCATAAACGATACGATCAGCCAATGAATGAGCATCAGCAGATCATTGCCATGTATACACAACTGTATATTCCTAATAACAATGTCCAATAGATGGTATCTGCAAGATCATTACATTACAGTACAAATAGTCACCCATGAGAATATTAAATAGTCAATAATCATATTCTAGCAGCAACTGCTGAGAACCCAAGTAATAAAAGAAAATAATAACCCCATGATCTCCATTGATCTTGATGTTTAACGGGTTTCAATCACAATGGATAACACTCTAAGATAAATCTTACCAGGACCTCCATTATAGCCTACAGACACAAATTAATTAGCGGGGTGCTTTTTTCTAAGACGCTTTATGTTACACATTACTGACGCAAGGCCCAGACCCCCACGGTTCTACTGAACAGATCCTATATCACCATAGAACCCTATAGTGATCTAAATTCGGTTTAGTACGCCCGCAGGGGATGGGTATTGTGGAAGCAGACGTTCGTTATCTTAATTAGTAAAGATTTTTTACTTTCATTCCGCCTAATCCTTGTGAATCAGTACTGCTTTGACCTAAACTACATCTCTGGAAGGCTTGACCTTCAAAATATATTGCTATCGAGCAGATAAACACGTTTCTAATGCCACATTCAGGTTGAACTAATTGAATTGAACTAAGGCTCTATTCACACGAGAGGGTCGGAGTGTCGGCTGTTTTTCCCAGCCATTTTGCATCAGTTCCGTTTCTGTTGCGGGCCAGGTTTCCGTTTTTAACAGCCGATTTTGACCCGTTTTGCATCCGTTTTTTTCCCTGTCCTTTTTAAAAATCGGATGAATTTAATTTGTACATTTTTTGCCACACACTGCCCTCTGTAGATACTGCCCCAGCCCCACTGTAGGTAGTGCCACACAGCCCCCCTTGTAGTTAATGCCACACAGCCCGCTGTAGGTAATGCCACACAGCCCCTTGTAGGTAATGCCACACAGCCCCCCGTAGGTAATGCCACACAGCCTCTTGTAGGTAATGCCACACAGTCCCCTGTAGGTAATTACACACACTACCTTCTATAGATACTGCCAGAGCCCCCCTGTAGGTAATGCCACACAGCCCCCTTGTAGTTGGTGCCACACAGACCCCCTGTAGATAGTGCCACATAACCCCCCTGTAGGTAATGCCACACAGCCCCCCTGTAAGCAATGCCACACAGCCCCCCTGTAAGCAATGCCACAAAGCCCCCCTGTAGGTAATGCCACACAGCCCCCTTGTACACAGTCACCCCCCTATCTTCAAGTATATGGACAGTGAAGTGAAGACTTCTCCTGGAGCGGAAACACCGGCCACATCGCCGGGGATTCCGCTTCAGAAGTCCCTAACGTCACTGTGTCCATATATGGACGGTGAAGTTAGGGACTTCACCTGGAGCAGAATCCCCAATCCCCGGCCACAGTGTTGCCGAAGCTGTGGCCGGGTATTGGGGATTCCGCTCCTACATGGAGCAAAAAAATACCCTCCTCCTCTTCACATGCACTTTACACTGTGAGGAGGAGAAGGAGAGAGAGCAAGCGACGGAATACACGGCCGTCACTTGGAGCACATTCAAGTGATGGCCGTGTATTACCCGGCCTCATAGACTTCTATGGGAGCCGGGCGGCCGAGAGAATGGCCGAAAACAGCCATGTCCAAATCGGTCATGTGAATAGCCCCATTTGGGGTCTATTGTTCCTACTGCAGCCGTGTGATGGCCGTTTTTTGAAACGCCATCACACGGCCGGCAAACCCTGTCGTGTGAACAGGGCCTAAAGCTCTATTCACACGACAGGGTCCGAGTGTCAGCCGATAAAAACAGCTGTTTTGGTCCGTTTTTCTCGGCCGTTTTGCATCCGTTCTGTTTTTGTTCCGGGCTGTGTTTCCATTTTTAACGGCCGATTTTGACCCGTTTTACAGCCGTTTTTTCCCTGTACGTTTTATAAACTGATGAATTTAATGCCACACACTGCCCCCTGTAGATAATGCCACACACTGCCTTCTGTAAATAATCCACACACTGCCCTCTGTAGATACTGGCACACAGTCCCTTATAGATAGTGCCACACAGCCCCCTGTAGATAGTGCCACAGTGCTCCCCGTAGATACTACCACACAGGCCCCTGTAGATAGTGACGCACAGCCCCCTCGTATGTAGTACCGCACAGCCCCCTTGTAGGTAGTGCCACACAGCACCCTGTAGGTAGTGTCACACAGCACCCTGTAGGTAGTGTCACACAGCCCCCTTGTAGGTAGCACCCCCCTGTAGATAGAGCCACTGTAGAAGCGGAATCCCTCTGAATGGGGAATCCGCTTCAGGAGTTGTCCCTGGTGTCACTGTCGATTATATATGAATCGTGAAGTCAGGGTCTTCTCCTGGAGTGGAATCCCCGGTCAGAGGGATTCCGCTCCCACAAGGAGCTACAGTGGTGCTATTTACAGGGATGGGGGGTGCCATCTACTGGGGGTGCTATCTACAAGGGGGCTGTGGCACTACCTGCAGCAAAAAAATCTTCTCCTCACATGCACTTCACACTGTGAGGAGGAGGAGAGAGCTAGCGGCAGAAAGCATGGCCGTCACTCAGATCAGATCCAAGTGACAGCCATGTCTTACATGGCACCATAGACTTCTATGGGAGCCGTGCAGCCGTGAAAAAGGCCCAAATTAGGACAGTTTTTAACGGCCTGCTTTACTGGGTCATCAAAAAATCGTCCGTGTGAATAGCCCCATTTGGGGTCTATTGGTTTTACTTAGGCCGTGTCACGGCTGTTGAATAAACGTCCGTCACAAGGCCGACTATCCCTGTCGTGTGAATAGGGCCTTAGTTCAACATATGGTTCTACAGTAATCTAAGTTCGGTTTACTTGAGCTACGGGGAATCCTGGTCTTGCGGACACTTTTCGTTCATTTAAATGTGGCTTAATATATATTAATAGAGTTTCAAAATGATACTAGCAGTAATATGGCTACAACCATAGCTCTGTTAAAGTGCTCCTTAATATTATATGGAAGTCTGCAGATGGTCCCACTTCTGGTCTGGAAATAAAATCTTTGGACCATATGGCACCAAATACTTACAAAGCCCAACTACATATGTCACTAAGGGTATATCCACACGGGTCGGATTTGCTGCAGAATATTAAGCAGCAAATACGGCCCAGAATCCACATGGAAATCCGCCAGAAAATCTGAACCAAATCGTGCTGATTTTAGTGCAGATTTTGGAGCAGATACTTCACCTCATTGGCGTAGGAACACACCAGGCGGATACGCTGCATAAAACTACACCGTTATTAGACAAAAAAGTCTCACAGGACACATGAATGTCAGGGTGGGAAGCAGAAATCACAACCACCCACTACATTTACTGAAGATAAAGACTCCAAATCATATATATAAACAAGAGAAAAAGAAGTCCATATCAAAAAGGTTGGAAAAGTAGAAAATCTTTATTTTAAATCAACACATGAGAATCTAAAACAAGTCTTTATAACTGGATCAGAGTATAATACACTTTATCAGAAATATATATAAACAGTAAAAAGTATACAAAAAAATCACATATATATTATATCCCAAGCCAAGGAGATATTCGAAATGAAGAGTATATGTCAGGTGAAGTAGAAGATAGAGTAAGAGCTTACACCCAATAAGCATGATCAATGAAATGGGTATATAAAAAGCCTGACAGAACCTCCATGGTATGCTTACCCATATTTCCGTAGTGTAGTGGTGTGACCCAGAAGATAAGGTAGCGCCCCGACTCGCGTTTCGCGTATAGCTTTTTCAAGGGGCCCCCTTGAAAACCCTATGACCCCTTGAAAAAGCTATACGCGAAAACGCGCGTCGGGGCGCTACCTTATCTTCTGGGTCACACCACTATACTACGGAAATATGGGTAAGCATACCATGGAGGTTCTGTCAGGCTTTTTATATACCCATTTCATTGATCATGCTTATTGGGTGTAAGCTCTTACTCTATCTTCTACTTCACCTGACATATACTCTTCATTTTGAATATCTCCTTGGCTTGGGATATAATATATATGTGATTTTTTTGTATACTTTTTACTGTTTATATATATTTCTGATAAAGTGTATTATACTCTGATCCAATTATAAAGACTTGTTTTAGATTCTCATGTGTTGATTTAAAATAAAGATTTTCTACTTTTCCAACCTTTTTGATATCTATGGACTTCTTTTTCACTTGTTTATATAAAACTACACAGTGTATCCACCCTGGAACGCGCAGGGCGTCCGAAAAACATCTGAAATTTGTGGTACAGTTATTAGGGCGGCATATCCACTGTGGAAATCCTGCAGCAATGGAAAAAAAAAAGTTTATACTTACCCCGGTCACAGTTATGGCGTTGCATCCCTCTCTTCTGAGTGAAGCCCGGCCTCCTGGGAAGACTCTGTAGTGTATGTGACCGCTGCAGCCTTTTCATTGGCTGCAGTAGTTACATGGGATGAAACATCATCCCAGGAGGTGCTCAGAATAAAGGATCGTATCGCAAGGACTACGGCCGTTGGTAAGTATAAGCTTTTTTATTCATTTCAAATAAAATATAGCTTTTTTTCTCTCACTTGTAATTTTTGCAGCGGAATCGCAGCATTTAAGCCACAAAAGGTGCAACACAAGACTGTTGCGGGTTTTACCTCCTCATTGAATTCAATAGGAAAAACCTGCAACATAAGAGCAGCGTCTCCGCAGCATAAATTGACATGGTGCGTTTTCAAAACTGCACCGCAGGTCAATTTATGGATGGTTTCGCAGCTGATTTTTTCCTCTGTGTGTGGATCAGATTTGTTCAACTCTCATCCACTCTGCTGATACTGTAATACACTGCAGATTTTTCATCCACGAATCCAGATGGAAAATTTGCAGCAATTCCTCTATGTATGAACGTAGCCTTAGGCCCCCTGCAAACGCTGCAGATTATTTGCAGGAATTTCTGCGACTAAAAATCTGTTCCATTCATGTGAACGGGGCTGTTTCTGCTCTGTATGAATTTCTGCAACAACATCTGCGGCGTGTGCATGGGAGTTTATAGTAGTTTTGTTATACTGGGCATGCATAGAACTGTGCCAGCTAGCGAGCCCACATCATGGTAGAGGCAACTTAAAGCTATGGTGATACTTGGCTAAAATGGGGAGTATTACCTTCTCACAACATGAGCCCATACTGTACCTCCGAGTGCCTGCGATTTTATATTGACACTCACAGACAGTGGAGTAGATATAGTATACCATGTGACCGTGACATCATGTGAGGGGCGTTCCAGGCAACGTGAAAGAGCCGGTGCGAAAGAACCTGGTGAGCTGCAGAGGGGGCCTGTAATGTATTGTATTGTATTGTGCTGTTTGTGGTTGCAGTGGAGGGAGGAGAGGGGGCCCTTTAAATTACAGACCCCTTATCTCCTCTCTCCACTGCAAACTGCACAACACAATACATTACAAACTGTGGGTCGTGACCCCCTTGGGGGGGTCGTGTGATGACCTCCTTGGGGGTTGCGAGTCACTCACCGAGGTCCCGGTTCCAACTGTATCTGCGTCCTCAGGACACAGATACAGTTTAATTCAATGCTGGAGCAAGGAGCTGACGGCTCCTTGCTCCAGCATTCACCGTGCCGTGAGCCATTAGCGGCACGACGCAGACAGGCGTGATGTATTGATGTCATTGCGCCAATCTGCACCAAGTCACTCATAGCACGAACCAAGGGAGGAAAATGATCTCCTCCACCCGACGTGGGAACGGGGATAGGTAAGTAATTTTTTTTTTTGCTATTATTCACATATGGGGGCATTATACTGTATGGGGAGCCGATATGGCGGGGGCATTATACTGTATGGGGGGCTGATATGGCAGGGGGAATTTTACTGTATGGGGGGTTGATATGGTGGGGGCATTATACCGTATGGGGAGCTGATATGGCGGGGGTGAATTTTACTGTATGTGGGGCTGATATGGCAGGGGCATTATACCGTATGGGGAGCTGATAAGCAGGGGGCATTATATGGTATGGGGAGCGGATATGGCGGGGGCATTATACTGTATGGGGAGCATTATACTGTATGGGGGCATTATATTGTATGGGGGCTGATATGAGAAGGGCATTATACTGCATGGGGCAGCTATGGGGGCATTATAATGTGGGGGCTGATATGGGGATCATTATACTGTATGGGGTCAGCTATGGGGGGCATTATACTGTGTGAGGGCAGCTACGGAGCATTATACTGTGTGAGTACAACTATGGGGAGCAGTATACTGTGTGGGGCAGCTATGGGCGCATTATACTGTGGCGGGGCAGCTATGGGGATCATTATACTGTATGGGGCAGCTATGGGGATCATTATACTGTATGGGGAGCATTATACTGTGTGGGGGCATTATACTGTGTGGGGGCATTATACTGTGTGGGAGCAGCTATAGGTAGCATGATACTGTGTGGGGACAGCTATGGAGGCATTATACTGTGTGGGAGCAGCTATGGGGAGCAGGATACTGAGTGGGGACAGCTATGGTGGGCATTATACTGTGTGGGGCAGTTATGGGAGCATTATACTGTGTGGGGCAGTTATGGGGAGCATTATACTGTATGGGGGCAGCTATAGGGAGCATTATACTGTATGGGGTGCATTATACTGTGTGAGGGCAGCTATGGGGGCATTATACTGTGTGGGAGCAGCTATGGGAAGCAGGATACTGTGTGGGGACAGCTATGGGTAGCATTATACTGTGGGGGCAGCTATGGGGAGCATTTTAACTGTGTGGGGACAGCTATGGGGAGCATTATACTGTGGTGGCAGCTATGGGGAGCATTATACTGTGGGGGCAGCTATGGGGAGCATTATACTGTGGGGGCGGGCAGCTATGGGGAGCATTATACTGTGGGGGGCAGCTAAGGGGAGCATTATACTGTGGGGGCAGCTATGAGGAGCATTATACTGTGTGGGGTGCATCTATGGGGAGCATTATACTGTGGGGCAGCTATGGGGAGCATTATACTGTGGGGGGCAGCTATGGGGAGCATTATACTGTGGGGGCAGCTATGGGGAGCATTATACTGTGTGGGGTGCATCTATGGGGAGCATTATACTGTGGGGGGCAGCTATGGGGAGCATTATACTGTGGGGCAGCTATGGGGAGCATTATACTGTGTGGGGTGCATCTATGGGGAGAATTGTACTGTGGGGCAGCTATGGGGGCATTATACTGTGGGGGCATCCATGGGGGTTGTTGGGCAAGGTGGCTGGGCATAGGCGCGTGCAGGGGTCTGATGGTATTGGGGAGGGGTAGGGAGGCCCAAGCTGAATTCTTACACCAGGGCCCATGAGCCTTCAGCTACACCCTGCTCACAGAAGTTTTTTTTCTCACAGACTCCATTTGAGCAAAAAAATGTGGCATATTAGACATCATAGCACAGAGATATTTTCCCCTAGACGTATTGCTGTACGGAGGCACCATACAGTGCCATGCATAATACCTATGGCTTCAAAATACGGAACCATTGGGTCCCCATGTGCCACCCTACAGGCTCTGTGCACACATCTTTGCATTGTGCATGAGACTAGACACAATAAGCCACCTACATATGTGAAGAGCACTGCCATGATCAAAAAAAGTACCTGGAATGAACTCTGCCAAGCCCTTTAGGCCGGGTTCCCACATAGCGTAAACGCTGCAGAATTTCCACAACGGAATTCTGTGTGGAAATTCTGCAGCGTTTAAAGTAGACGCAAAGTGAATGAGATTTAGAAAATCTCATGCCCACGCTGCGGGGGGTAAAAACGGCACAAAAGTCGTGAAGAAAGTGTTCTGCGGTGCGTTTTTCAATTCTGCAGCATGTCAATTTATGCTGCCTGTTCTGTGCGGAGATGCTGCGTGTTTGGCCCATAGACTTCAATGGGGAGCAGAAATTCCGCAACAGATTTATATTGTCGCGGTTTTTACAGCGTTTACGCAGCAGAAACGTAGTAACAACCGCTGGAAATCCGCAGCTGCACTTGTATTTTGCTATAACCAATTGTTTAACACTAAATCCAGAGGTAAAACTGCTGATATGAGCTGGAAAAACGTCACTGTTTGGTGCAGATTTCTGTCACAGATTTATCAGCGTTTGTCTTGAAATTCCACTACAGATTTTCTGTTACAAAAAATCTGCGGAGTATCCTGTGTGTGGGAAACATACTGTGTGTGTTAACCTTCTGTGACACCGTTCTCATGTATATTCTGTGTATGAAGCCGTCAACCCACACACGGCTTTTAAAGCCTGTCAATTACTGTCTAGCGCTGAATTTGATAAATACCCCCCCCCCCCTGCCCCCAACACAGTTAACTGCTGCAGAGGAGTAAATGAGTGCATGATGGACACGCTATATACTTATCAAACAATAAACCCTGACTATTTCCTCTAACAAACATCTTATATTTGTATGGAAAATTGCAGCTTTCCAGCAAACTGTTACCTGCAATATATGTCGAAATTATTTTAGCGATTATGTATATTTATTTATGCATTTACAAGGTTTATGCATAAAATTAATAAAACTGTTTGCTTCACTTTTATGGTTAAGGTGCAGACATTTATCTATATAATATCCACCACACAAGCAGTTGTATATTAATGCATAGCCATCATGCGGCCAACACCTGGAGCCTCACGCCTGTGGTCCTACGCAATCAAACTTAGGCCCCATGCGCACAACCATAGCTTTTATCTGCAATTACGGATCCGTAATTGCAGATAAAATTCTGATGATATTTACAGGTGTTTGTCTAGGTCGTAGAAATGAGCTGCAAAAAATAGGACATCTCCTATTTTTCGCATTTACAGACTGTGCTCCTATACTTATAATAACGGATAACACTCCGCGGCCCACCTGTGCAGTATTTACTGATCGTAAATACTGCATGGACGTGTACATGGGGCCTTAGATTTATATGGTTCTATGGACATTTATGTTCAGTTCGAAAGAACCTCATGGAGTTCTGGTGACCGTAATATGGAGCCATGTGCAACCAACCTAAAGGAACACTCCAGGCCTCATGCACACGACCATAGCCATGTGCACGGCTGTGATTTCCGGGTCGGCCGGCTACGGAGTGACAGCCGCGAGCCGCCCGCAAATCGCGGGCTGTGCACATGGCCGCGGCCATTATTTTCAATGATCCCAGTCATGTGCATGGCCCCATAGGAATGAATGGGGCCACAATTCTCCCATGGATTTTTGGGGAAATTGCGGCCGCAAAAGCACGTTCGTGTGCATGGGGCCGTACTGTTATATGCCTAGAGCACAGTCTGCACACGTCAGTAGTGGTTTTGCATGCCGCAAAACCACGGATCGGTTGCGGTCGATTGGACCTCAAAAAACCTTTATTGTGCATCCATGTGTCATCAGGATTCACGGATCCGCAACAAAAAAAAAAAAAAAAGATTTCACCAGTAGTGTGAACCCACAAATCCGGACCGTAAAAGGACTTGTCCTGAGTTTTTTCAGTCCAGATTCGCAGCACCAACACGGATCTGTAAAAACCACAGTCATGTGCATGGAGCCATAGTGTTCATTAAATTCTGGTATCATGCACCACCCCCCCAAGGCCTGTACTAGGCATAACACAATGTATAATTTTTGCCTGAATTGTTCCTTTAAAGGAAACCTGTAACACCGGCGGCGGGTACCACGCATACCAGCAGTCCTGGATGCCAGGACTCATACCTTCTTTCCCCAGCGGCCTGGTCCTGCTCCCTGTTCAGGCCGTCAGTGTCTGCTTTGTTTATCTGCTCACAGCCGCATGTCCCCTAATGCGTGCGTGTGCTTCGGCCAACTCATAAAGAGCCAGTGCACGCACAATTCCAAAATTCATCTACCAATCCGTTTGTTCCTAATAATAATAATCTTTATTTATATAGCGCTAACATATTACGCAGCACTTTACAATTTAGGGGGAACATGAAACAAACAATATCAGACATTACATAGTGACAAAGCTAATTTACAATTCAAACAGAGGAGTGAGGACCCTGCTCGCAAGAGTTTACAATCTATGAGGAAATAAGGGAGACACAAAGTGTAACAGTATTTGTTCTGTACAATAGTCCAGCCATTTTTTATATATATGGGGTGGTACACATAAAGCTGCATGAGCCGGTCACCAGCCAGTATCCGTGTATGACGGACATGAAGAGGAGTGTGAGGGAATCTTATTCTGATGACTAATCTAAAAGGGGGCCATGGGAAGGAGTCAGATTAGGGAATGTTATAGGCCTGTCTAAAAAGAAGAGTTTTCAGGGCACGTTTAAAAGTGGATATTGAGAATTAATCTGATTGTCCGGGGTAGCACATTCCAGAGGACTGGTGCAGCACGAGAAAAATATTGGAAACGGGAGTGGTAGGTTCGGATTATGGAGGATTTTAATCTAAGGTCATTGGCAGAACGTAGAGCCCGAGTAGGGTGGTAGACCGAGATGAGGGAGGAGATGTAAGGAGTTGCAGCACTGTGGAGAGCTTTTGTGGGTGAGAGTAATAAGTTTTAATTTTATTCTGAAGGGGATGGGCAACCAGTGCAGTGACTGGCACAGGGTAGAGGCGTTGGTGTAGCGGTTGGTCATAAAGATGAGCCTCGCTGCTGAATTAAGGATAGATTGGAGAGGAGAGTTTAGTGAGGGGAAGACCGACTAATAATAAGTTACAGTAGTCAGGACGAGAGTAAATGAGAGCAACAATGAGAGTTTTGGCTGTTTCCTCAGTAAGAAAAGGGAAGAGATGTTTTTGAGGTGAAAATGACAGGAGCGTGAAAGTGATTGAATGTGAGGAGTAAAGGAAAGATCTGAGTCAAAAATAACCCTGAGACAGCGAGCGTGCTGCTTAGGAGTTATGATAGTGCCACACACTGTCATGGAGACATCAGGTTTAGGGAGGTTAGTAGATGGTGGGAACACAAGGAGCTCAGTTTTAGAAAGATTCCGTTTCAGATAGAGAGAGGACATGATGTTAGAGAAAGTGCACAATCACTGGTGTCTTGTATTAGAGCGGCGGTGAGATCGGAAGAGGCATATAATTGGGTATCATCAGCGTAGAGATGGTACTGGAAGCCAAATCTGCTGATGGTTTGTCCAATAGGGGCTGTGTAGAGAGAAAAGAGGAGCGGTCCTAGGACTGATCCCTGAGGAACCCCAATAGCAAGTGGATAAGGAGAAAAAGTAGAAACAGCATATGACACACTGAACGAGCGGTCAGAAAGATAGGAGTAAAACCAAGAGAGAGCCGTGTCTTTAAAGCCAACAGAGTGGAGCATGTTAAGTAGGAGTTGGTGGTCTCCTGTGTCAAAGGCTGCAGAGAGATCCAGAAGAATCAGGAGAGAGTAATTACCGTCCGATTTAGCCGCCAAGAGATCAGTTGAACCTTTACTAAGGGCAGTTTCTGTGGAGTGTAGAGTGCGGAAACCAGATTGTAAGGGGTCTAGAATGGAGTTAGCAGAGAGATCGCGGATAAGGTGAGAGTAGACCAAGCGTTCCAGGAGTTTGGAGATGAAGGGGAGATTAGAGACTGGTCGGTAGTTAGTAGCGCTGGATGGGTCAAGAGCTGTTTTTTTCATAATGGGTTTATAATGGCATGTTTAAAAGAGGAGAGAAAGATACCAGAGGAAAGAGAGAGGTTAAATATTTTAGTCAGGTAACGAGTGACAGCCGGGGAGAGGGGCTGGAGGAGGTGTGAAGAGATAGGATCACTAGGGCATGTAGTAAGACGAGAAGAAGACAGGAGCCTGGAGACTTCTTCTGTTATCGGGTCAAATTCTGAAAGTGAAGAAGAGGGAGTGTGGGAGGGAAGGGGGTCGATGTTACTAGGGGACTGGGAGATATCATGCCGGATGTTGTCGATTTTAACTTTAAAATAAGTGGCCAGGTCTTGTGGATTATGGACTATATGAGGCACGTCCACAATTCACCTCGTCCGCTACCAGCCGGTTTCCAGCTATCCCATACCAGCCGGTGTCCAGCTATCCGCTACCAGCCTGTGTCCGGCTATCCATTGCCAGTCTGCCTCTAACTGTCTGTGACAAGCCTGAAGCTTCCGGTCTATTATCGTCTGGTCTGAATCCAGCTTTGAAGGTACCATCTGCCAGTGCCTATACCTGGTCCACTGGATCAGCCGCTACTCTCTCCGGGACCACCTCAAGAGGTAGCGACCTGGTAGCCTCCCCATAGCCCAGATCCTCATAGGAGGTTTAAAGGATGAATTGGGGAGGCTTCTTGGATAACGCTGTTAGAAACCCCAAGTCAAACCCACTGGTTGTAACAGAACCAGTCATATTGGACATGAACTATCATCTTAACCGTCTAGTAGGCGGTCCTCCTCAGTAATTGACAGCTATCTCTGTATCCATACTCCCACAGGGACAGCTGGAATCAATCACTCAATCCCCCTGCAGAACTCATTAGCCCAAAGTAAGTAGAGATTTTGTCACATTGGGTTCGTGGACCCACTGGGCCGTACCGCCTTGACGGTATGGCAGCTGGCCAACAGGGCGCAGGCCACAGTCTATAGTTCGTATAGTGTACCTGTGGCAGCTTGGACAGTAGCAAGGCAGGCTCAGCTGGGACTAGGCAGCAGGTAGACTTCAGGCGTGGAATACAGCACAGCACGACTACAGCTCAGCATGGCACTTGACCAGGATAGCACGGGATACAGGTACTGGGAACACTGGGAACTGGAAAACACTAGGAGACTATTTTCATAGACAAACTTTGGGTATGACAACAACACTCAGGTATAGGAGGAAGGGGCACAGCCCTTCTTATAGCCCAGAGTGCTCTGGGAGCAATCAGCTCAATCTCCCACCTGCGTGCGCTTTGGCTTCTTAAGTCTGGACTGAGCTCGCGAGCGCACCCTGGTGGTCACTGTTGAACAGAATGGCCGTATGTGCAGACATCTCTGGAGAGAAGGGCATCGACTAGATGGAAGGAGTTTTGTGGTCAGCGACCACGGACGTTACAGATTTCAATCCATAAATTACAAGTTATTAAAAATCTTTTTATTCTAAAAAATATATATATATATATATCATTATTCCCAGCTCCTCCTGCTCTATTACTTTAAGTGAGATTTTTCCTTTATTGTTACACAGATAATAAAGTTTGATGATTCTCCATATGACAGCAGTAAAGGCTTCAAATTGTCCACTGTCAATGTTTTACGTAGCCTATTTTAGTTGCTAGCTGTATAGGTAACAACTAATACTGTCTTCATTACATGAAGGTCACAGGGCCAGACTTAAGTTGGTTGAAGCCCCGTGCAGAACTTTCTATGGATGCATCCGCTAGTGGCATACCATATAGTGCCAAAATGTTAAAAAAAAAAAAATCATACAGTGCATAAATATCACTGCCTAATAGCTGGATCTTGTGCAATTGCATTGCCATAGGTTTGGGCACCAAATGTAGGATTATGGTGCAAATCCTTCATGCTCTTGGCAACCAGATCAGTGGCTCCCCCTTCGGTAGTGACAAGTGATGTTCCCTGTGGAATAGCAAAAGTTACACACCATGGAAGGATGCCCTGAGGAGTCAATCAATCAGACTCTAGAATGGAAAATCTTCTACGTTACACGTTTCCCATTCCTATAATCCTGCATAACAAGGCAGATTTTACCATTTAGGAGTCATTAGGACCTATATTTATTTTTTTTGTTATTTTTTGAGAAAATGCTCTACATTTGATTCTTGTGTCTTTAGTCAAATATTACCTTATTATCTCTCTTCTGAAAACGCTAGTATATTTTCAGTTACTGATCAACTGAAATATATAGTATAGTTTGAACTGAAAATCAGCAACTTCATGTGCCGTGAGTTTTTTTAAACAAATGTTTTTATTGTGATTTTCACCATAAACAATTATTTTCCTAAGTTTACGGCGCTGGCACTCCTTTCACCACATTAGCAGTCCGGTGATGCTATCACAGGGTGTCAATGGATTACTATGGCTGCCAAGGACCATAAGAAGGCCTCCAGGTCTGCCATGTGTATGCTTATTTAGGTTTTGTCGGACGCTGACAGGCATAATACCCTTCAATACAGAAGTATTGCAGTTTATTATGTAAGGAATAAAACTATTGCCTGGCTAAATCTCATAGTGGGACTAAAATAAAATGTAGAAAAAAAATGTGAGAAAATATAGAGAAAAAAAGATTTAAAAAAAAGACAAAAACAAAAAATTTTCCCCTTACAAAATGTTTAAAGAAGCACTCCAGTAATTGTTTGGCCTATATAGTGCAGCTTAGTCTGCTATTAAAGAATAATGTAGAAGCTCTTGTGTATACTTGTTTTAGATGATGTGCCATTTATGGGTTGTCTGCCATCTTGATTCCTTCTCCCCTAATGCAGCCTACATTTTCTATGAAGGTTCTGGCTTCGCAGAGGCAAAGGGGGTGTAGTCTCATCACACTGCACTTGTTTTGCTGTGTGAGTCCTATGTAAGTGCAGTAAGTGATAGATCAGTGACATAGAACATCTATCCTTACACTGCAGAGTCTCAGTGTATTACCATGTGATGCAGCTTGTGTCTCTCTCCTCTGCCTCCTGCTTGTGATAGGTTTCTCCATGTCAGCCCTTACAAGCAGGAGATAGTGAGCAGTATCTCATGGAAATACACTGGATTCTCTGCACACAGAACTCACAGATAATATAGACAGGCAGTGTAAGTCAGGGGAGTTTATAACACTACAGTTAATCATTGTATGGAATTACCTATTATATCACTTCACTCCTGGCGCCTTAGAGAGGGCAGAAATAATCTCTTCAGCAGCACTATATGCAAGTGGGGACATACAGAGAAATAGGAAGGGTGGAGTTTGGTGGGTAGGGGAGGTGTCTGAGAGCTAATCCTGTAGTTCACAGGAAGTCAGCTACATAGTAGAGACTGACCTCCTGTCTACACATGAGAGAATGGTCTATTTTGGTGGTGAGAATGAGATCACATGACACAGCTGCCCATAACGAAAGGGTTCAAAATGTATAGATGAAGCAGAGCTGGGAAGAAATAAATGACACTTCTACAATATTGCTGCAGAGTTAGCATGATATATGTAAAAAAAAAAAAAAAATACTTCTGGAGTGCTTCTTTAATTACAGAAAATGAAAATATGAAAAAGTACACATAATTAATATTGCCGAACTGCAACGATCTGTGCTAACGTGTTATTTACCTTGCATGGTGAATGCCTTTTTAAAAAAAATGATGTAATTGCAATTTTATGTTTATCCACCCTCCCAAAAAAAGGAATTAAATTAATCAATAAGTCCTATGTACTCCAAAATGGTACCAATGAAAATGACAACTTATGCGGCAAAAATCAAACTCTCATAAAGCGTTATCAATAGTAAAGTTATGGATCTCAGAATGCAACGACACAAAAACAAATGAGTTAAAAAAACAAACTGCTTTTTTTTGTGCAAAAGTAGTAAAAAACATAAAATAACTATATCAAATTTGGTAGCACCTTCGTCGTAATTACAACATGTGATTTAATCCCTAGATGAACACCGTAAAAAGAAAACTAAAAACCAATTTCTTGATACCTTGGTATGCATACAAAATAATAAACTTGTAACTGATTTATTTGTTAAAGACACGGACTGCAACAATCTACTCAGCTTTGACAGTCATCACCCTAAGGGGATGATCAAATCCCTACCGTATAGTCAGCTATTGAGGGTTAAACGGATTGTTGATGATCCCATTAGTTTAGACCATAAACTCAATACGATGGTTAGGAAGTTCATAGACAGAGGATACCCAGAGCGTCTTCTTAAGACACATCTGGAAAGAGTTAAACGAGTGGATAGGGCCCAACTAGGGCAGGATAGGAAGAAGATTCAGCAGAAAATGGATAGACACCCTATGGTTTCCACATTCAGTGTATGCAGTCCTAATGTGGCAAATATTATCAGAAAACATTGGGGAATTCTGAGTAACTACTATGATAAAGTGATAGAATTTCAATCCCCTCCTTTATTTTCATACAGAAGACCCCGCAATTTAAGGGACAGATTGGTCGTGACGGATGTCAGTACAAGGAATGTTCAGGGCAGAGGTAGACAACAGGACTCGACACGGAACGGTTGTTTTCCCTGCCTGTCCTGTGATAGTTGTGCGATTATTCTCAAAGGCAGTTCTTTTTTGCATCCTACTACCGGTAGAGCTTATAAGATTACCTCCTACTATACATGCAGAAGTGACTATGTTATTTATGTTCTTCAATGTCCTTGTAATTTGATTTATGTGGGGGAGACCACAACTGAATGTAGACTGAGATTAAACAATCATAAGTCTAGCATACGTACAAAGAAGGTAGAACTCCCTGTAGCGAGACATTTTGTGGAAATGGGTCATAGTGTACAACAACTTAGATTTTGCATCATTGATAGGGTTCCCCCCCTCAAACGGGGAGGGAATAGGGAATTGATCCTTAAACAACGGGAGGTTCAGTGGATCAATAGACTAAATTCCCTCTACCCTAACGGTCTCAATATTGATTACCCCTTGAATGTATTCAAATAAGTATTTTATTACATCTAGGACATTGTGGTCCAGATGGTTTTGAGAGGTCATTCTCTTCATGTACAGCCTTTAGATTTGGCCTCTGCGGCGTTCCTTGGGGATTCCTTTGCCTAATGATATCTGTTCATGATCCCTTCACTACTATATTGTCTGATGTATAGGAATAGGAAAGCTATTATACTGTAATTTTTAATATACCTCTTCTTTCTTCTTTTTTATAGATTGAAGTCTCGATATTGATATTGGAAGACACTTGCCAACTGGAACAAGGAATTCTGTACACATGTGGCCTCTTTTTTTCTGTCATAGGAGAGTGTTATTGAATAAAAAAAAATGTCATTTAAATTTTTATTTAGATTTTTCTTTATCTATGTGAACTGCAATAATGTTGTTGATTTTGCACAGCTCCACGACATCTGCCATCTATGTTTGTTCAGTATCATTTGGGTTGCTTATTGTCTCTTTTTATATATATACGTTTTGAGCCGTGAATGATAGCTCCGCAACGGGGGAGTTCTGATTCGAAGGTACAGGTTTTTGCTCATTTTCCAGAGATCCCTTAATAGGAGTAATACTACGCGCCTCTGTGTTGATGATAGATCATCGCATTGGTTGAGTATTTCTTCGTGGGACTTGAGTTCTGCACGCTATGCGAGCGGGCGTTCTCTTGTCTCTTGGGACATAAGGTATTCCAATTGAGCAAAACCTACCACTGTGCATCTTATACACAGTTTTCATACACTCCTTCTTGACTAGCGGAATGTGTTATTCACGACTTCATTAGAGGTATTTTAGTGGTATCTCCACCCTGTAAACTGTAGTTCTGGCATATTTGCCCTTAACAAACATGGCGTATTATGTTGCATTGACCCTAACACGACTGTGCGATTTGATGGGCCTCTGCTAGTGATGTAATCATGTCAGCTGTTGCGTCGCTGTGCATCGTCACGGCGAGTCAGATCACATGTGATAGCCTTACTCAATGGACAGATAGAGTTGGGGCATGTGCAGTTCGGTGTTTGTAACGCCGGAAATTTTCATTCCACACATGTTCTGTTCAGGATGTCCTTGTTTCTCCAGATTGGTGAGTGCCAGCTATTGTGTATTATAATGTGATTATTAATCAATATGCAATTAATGCATTACACTATTTTATAGGCACGTATGACACTCGTTGGAATTTTAAAGTTCTTCATACCATTTGTCAATGTTTGACTCTTGTACACATATATGTAATATTTTGTTACACTGTTACACGGGGTATTTTTTTCAATATGAAGTGTATAATTGCTGCTATTTAGATGATTTGTTAATTGAGCTTTGTGCTCCCTATATATACCTGTGTGTGCTTTTCACTAATTGCTTGAAAATGCTTCCATGGAGGAAGTGAAACGTTGCTGTGTTGGGTGAATAAATTTCATTTTTTGCTATTGAGTGCTGCTTCTTTGCTCGATTTTTTCCATATACCTTACTGGAAGAACGTCACTCCCTGTTATTTGAAGCTTAGCACCAGCTGTTTTTGTTTTTTTGCACAGTGCTGCTCCTATTATATGTTTGTTTCTGGTCTCTTGTTTTAGATGATGTGCCATTTATGGGTTGTCTGCCATCTTGATTCCTTCTCCCCTAATGCAGCCTACATTTCCTATGAAGCTTCTGGCTTCGCAGAGGCAAAGGGGGTGTAGTCTCATCACACTGCACTTGTTTTGCTGTGTGAGTCCTATGTAAGTGCAGTAAGTGATAGATCAGTGACATAGAACATCTATCCTTACACTGCAGAGTCTCAGTGTATTACCATGTGATGCAGCTTGTGTCTCTCTCCTCTGCCTCCTGCTTGTGATAGGTTTCTCCATGTCAGCCCTTACAAGCAGGAGATAGTGAGCAGTATCTCATGGAAATACACTGGATTCTCTGCACACAGCACTCACAGATATTATAGACAGGCAGTGTAAGTCAGGGGAGTTTATAACACTACAGTTAATCATTGTATGGAATTACCTATTATATCACTTCACTCCTGGCGCCTTAGAGAGGGCAGAAATAATCTCTTCAGCAGCACTATATGCAAGTGGGGACATACAGAGAAATAGGAAGGGTGGAGTTTGGTGGGTAGGGGAGGTGTCTGAGAGCTAATCCTGTAGTTCACAGGAAGTCAGCCACATAGTAGAGACTGACCTCCTGTCTACACATGAGAGAATGGTCTATTTTGGTGGTCAGAATGAGATCACAGGACACAGCTGCCCATAACGAAAGGGTTCAAAATGTATAGATGAAGCAGAGCTGGGAAGAAATAAATGACACTTCTACAATATTGCTGCAGAGTTAGCATGATATATGTAAAAAAAAAAAATACTTCTGGAGTGCTTCTTTAATTACAGAAAATGAAAATATGAAAAAGTACACATAATTAATATTGCCGAACTGCAACGATCTGTGCTAACGTGATATTTACCTTGCATGGTGAATGCCTTTTTTAAAAAAATGATGTAATTGCAATTTTATGTTTATCCACCCTCCCAAAAAAAGGAATTAAATGAATCAATAAGTCCTATGTACTCCAAAATGGTACCAATGAAAATGACAACTTATGCGGCAAAAAACAAGCTCTCATAAAGCGTTATCAATAGTAAAGTTATGGATCTCAGAATGCAACGACACAAAAACAAATGAGTTAAAAAAACAAACTGCTTTTTTTTGTGCAAAAGTAGTAAAAAACATAAAATAACTATATCAAATTTGGTAGCACCTTCGTCGTAATTACAACATGTGATTTAATCCCTAGATGAACACCGTTAAAAGAAAACTAAAAAAACAAAGGCAGAATTGCTGTTATTTTACCTCTTCCCCCAAAAAAATGTTTTTCAATACAATATATGTACCCCATTAAAAAATACAACTAGACCCGCAAAAAGGACTCAAACGGCTTTGTCGAAAGGTAAACACAGAAAATAGCAAAATGTGAAGTATGTAAAATTTAAATTGTACAATTTTTCTGTGAATTCTTTCTTTTTGCAGATATGTTGCTGATGTATTATTAGCTCTGCATGGAAGTAATGGCAATGAATTACTGTAAGATAAACCATATATTACATTACAGATGCTCTTGCAAACTAAATGTATCTGTTTCTTCTTATAGCTTCTATCACATACTGTCAGATTATCTACGTATATTTTTCTACAAAGATGGTTCTTATATACTGTGAGACGTTCTGAACATTGCTTGCCTGTATTTCTTATTAAAAAAAGTTGCTAAAGCCAAAAATTGGACATTTTTTAGATTTGTTTTGTCATAGAGTATTCCCAGTGAGGGAGGCCGCAGTTCTGATCTTATATTACTGTGCCATTTACATCTGGTAATGAAAAAAAATAATTGCAGAAATTTATCAAAACTGTCTAACAAAAAAACTGAGTATTTCGTCCTTAGCAGCCAATCAGAGCTCAGCTCCCCAATAAACTGCTGTACAAAAATTAAAACTGCACAGTGATTGGTTGCTACGAGCAAGACGATTTTGATAAATGAGGCGCAATTATTGTGTGCACAGATGCCATGCCTGCCCGTAACTAGAACATTGAAAATATGTATGGACCTACCATGAAGCAAATGTAATCGAATCACATCTGAAATCCATTAATTTTCGTTAAATTGTAGAAGTCCTCAAGGTGTCCTGTCCAAATGAAAAATAGGATGTGATGTATTGGCAAGGGATGGAGTTGTAGACATAATCATTTTTTTAATTTAGATGCAAAAAGTTGAAATATTACCGGACCTTATTTATCCCCATCTCTGTGCCTCATGTTTATTTGTGTGCACAGTATATAAAAGAAAAATAAAGCTGCGTACAAACACAGCTCAAGTGGATGTACAGCTATGGCCTTAAGAATGGGGTAAAAATTACCCACTATTTATTATTTTTCATTTTACTCGCTTGAGTGCTTTTCATCTATAATCCATGACTAAAGCTCAGCTGCATTGTGTATTGGAAGCTTATGCTCTACCTTTCGATCTCACGACAAGCCACCATTTTCGACACTGCAGCTTTGCAGGTTCAAATTGTAAAAAGACAAAGTTCACAAGCAGATTTGCATGACTGCAAGGACAGAATTATTATATCTACAAGTGAAACTAAAACACCAGTGAGGAAAAGAGGAGACTGAGAAAAATAAGCATCAGTAAGTGGATACTAGAAATTTGCTGTAAATTATACTTATGAGGTGCGTTCCAAAACTAATGAGAATGATTTTTTACACTCCCCACGAGGACGTCGTGAGGAAAGTGGGGATGGAGGTTGTTATGGGGTATGTGGACCATCATCAGTTGAGCCCAAGCCTTTCGAAGCTTTGGTACGTTACAAAAGTGCACCCTTGTTTTTCCCTCTCGTCATGGACGAAAATGCAGAGGAGCATCGAGCAGCATTACGCAATAAAATATTGCATAAAACTTGGAAAAACAGCTTCAGAAACCTTAGAAATGCTGAAGACAGCGTATGGGGAAGCTTCTTTATCGTCAGCCCAAGTTTTCAGATGGCACAAGGCCTTCAAAGACGGAAGGGAAGATGTTGAGGATGAACAGCGCTCAGGGTGACCTTCGTCAAGAACCAAAGTAAATGTGGCTGTTATCAAGGCTGCTCTGCATCAGCGCCGAGTGCGCCCTGACATTGACAAAACGTGGATCATCCACCATGAAAATGCGTTGGCTGTGAGGGAGTTTTCGGCACAAAAAAAACATCCCTACCCTTCCTCACCCACCCTATAACCCTGACTTGAGAACGTGTGACTTTTTTTTGTTCCCCATAATCAAAACTTACCTGACAGGACGCCACTTTGGTACTGTAGAAAACATCCAGTCAGCCGCAACGAGGGCTCTGAAAATCCTCTCTCATGAAGACTTCCAGCACTGCTTGGAAGAATGGCAATGTCGCTGGAATCGTTGTGTTCAGTCCCAGGGGACTTACTTTGAGGGTGATGGAGCCTGATTGTATGTTTCTTGAATAAAAGGATTTTTTGGGGAAATCATTCTCATTACTTTTGGGATACACCCTGTATTAAAGGGAGTCTGTTACCAGAATGTCCGTATTAAACTAGTAACAGTGGATTGTAGAGGAGACTAACATGTTTCTAGCGTTTATATTTCATTTTCTGCTTACTGCCTCCTTTGTAGAGAAATACGTTTTATTAAGTTTATGCAAATAAGCATTTAGTTTCAACGAGGGTGTCACCATTGCTCCTACGTCGCTCCCCAGTTCAACCCCCCTCCCTTCTTACATTGATTGGGAACAAGGCAGCGTAATCAGCGCATTCATGCCTGGCCTCATACTGTCTGTAACCCGCGAGCATGTCCCTGCTCTTAACTCGGCGCATGCACAGTATGATCTTTCTGCTCGACATCCTAATCGGCACTACTGCGCATGCGCAGCGTACCTGCTCTTTATTCGGCGCATGCGCAGTAGTGGCAATTAGAATATTATAAATTATATATAATTTTTTTTTATGCCCTGAGATATTTTAGAAGTACTTTAACTTTTTCTAGTGATTTATTACCGATGAGAACCCATGGGTTCTGGTTCATGGGCCAGATGTTGGTATGTTCGGAGCTGTATACAGGCATATAATTCTTGAGCATCTAAAATTGGCGCAATTTAAAGATTTTATCTGGTCAATATTAGACGAATCGCCCTATCTCGCTTTCCAACGCGGCAATGCTCCTATTTCTACAGGCACTAAAACATTAGGAAACAAGTAGAGGATCAAATCTGAGCGGTCATGCTGTTCTTCTCCCCTGCACATTACAAGAGGGGAGACTGAGTGCACAATCACTGATCCTCATATATTATGAATTTTAAAATTTACTAAAATGTCCAAAAGTTATTCTACTCAAGAGTGCGCAGCTTATGAAAATATCAATATAACAGAAATTCATTGTCCAGCACTCAAAATGAGCATATATATCCACTATATGTATTAGTAAATTCCTGCAAAAAAATATAATCTCAAACTCAAGTATTATCAATGCACAGCAGCTATAAAATCAATGAGCTAAATCCAGTCGAGAAAGCTGAACTGGTCATTGCTGATCTCACTTGTGCCACTAAACTAAAATCCAAAGTGCTAAAATAGTCATTATTAATAAAAATGATAATAATAATAATAATAATAATAATGCTGGTGGCGTAGTAAAAAATAATTAAAATTATATTCTGATCTTTACTCTTCATGGTTTACATTACATTAATTTAACATCAGTACCAGACACTGCAAATACAGAGAGAGGTTTTGGTGGTCTACATACTTAGGCCTTATGCAGACAGCCATATGGCTCCATACAAGCCCCATGTTGTACAAAGCTGTAATGCGGCACTCTTAGAACTTCCATGAGGCCCTACTGTACCTCCATATTCCCCCCATTTCATACAGAGGCACACAGCGGTTATTTTTGTTGGATTCTTACAGAATTCAACAGAACAAAATGATGCCACGTTCCATCGGATGCTCTATTAGGGAGGTGTGCGCATTGCCTTTAGGGAAGGATACCTCCAGAATCGGGTGGCATACAGAGGCACTATACAACGGCAAACAGAGTGCCAACGCCTCTATTGTACATGGCCATACGTACTTTGTGTGCTTACGTACAGGCTCTGTGCTGGAGACCTTAAACAGAGTTTATAGACAATTATGCAATTTTTTTATAATATATGGAATAATAAATTATGGATTATATACCAAGATGCTATCTAAAAGTTGTGTTTGAATGTATACATGTTCTCAGCACCATATTTTTCATTTGGACAGGTAAACGGACTTCATTGTTCAGCATGTGGTTATTATTGTTCATTATATTTTGTTTTCTACCTGCTAGAAAAGTAGACTTTTCAATAAGAGAATACCAGGCATTGACTTTTTTTGTGTTAATCTGTGGGAATTAATTGTTCTTTCAATCAATTTCACATTTTGTTCCAAATGCATAACACCTACAGCTCAAATCTTAAGGTGGCCATACACATTAAATAACGGTCGGTCGAATGCATGTTATAGGCTATCTCCTATAGGAACAAAGAATCAGGCATGTTAAAATCCAACACGCCTAATCCTTCTTTCAGCTGACATCTGCCATTGGGGGGGGGGGGGGATTGGGTGGTCACTCTACATATTAGATAGTCGGCCAGTCTCACCAAAATTAGTGGGTTTGGTTGAGTTTGGTTTAATGTGTATGAGCATCTTAAAGGGGATGTCCAGTCCCTAAAAATGTATGGCCTATCCTCAGGATAGGCCATCCATATCTGTTCGGTTGGGGTCCCCCTCCTTACACCCCGCCGATCAGCTGTTTTGAAGTGGCCGCAGCGCTCATACAAGCGCAGCTTCCCCTTAATTTCCTTTACTACTCACACTGTGAATCACCAGCACACTTGTAGCGGCGGTTCACAGTATTATAGCCTTCTCCCATTGAAGTGAATGGGACAAAGCTGTAATACTGTGAACCGCTGCTACAAGTGTGTCGGCAATACACAGGGTGAACAGGAAAGGAATGAAGGGGATGCAGCACTTGTATGAGCGCTACGGCCCCTTCAAAACAGCTGATTGGTAGTGGTGCTGGGAGTCGGACCCCCGATGATCAGATATGAATGGCCTATACTGAGGGTAGGCCATCAATTTTTTGGGACTGGACAACCCCTTTAAACGTTCTGAATGAACATCAGCAAGTTGTATCCATTCTTTTTTACATTTACTGAAAGCCACTGATCCAAATAATTATTATTCATAACTTATGCTGCCATTAATACAGAAATTATCAAAGTGTTCACAGTTCTGAACAATTTCCTTCACTTAGTCAACAAGAACAGTATAAGTAGGATTCTCCAGTTTTAATACTTTCGGATATTTTTTGTACATTAGTAAATGAGACCTATATATGTACTGTCAAGAACCTTTTTAAATGTATGTATCAGCACGCATTAAGACATAATATAAAGCAGCAATCTTCTGTTGTAACTAAATAGCAATAAGCTTTCAATCTAGAGCAGAGTAGAACATATGGAAATAAAATGTCTGAATTGGTGCCTTTCATCTTATTAAATCTGTATCGTTTTAGTAAATCACTTTGGTTGTCAGCTTCACTTTTTCTTAGAAGGGTCTCCTGATGATAAGCTGGATGTCTCGCCACATGAGAATGATGCATTAGACAGTTTGCGTGCCAGGTCCTTCACAGTGAAAGACACTCTTAGTACCCGCTCTTCACTCTGGCTTATAAATGAGGGTCATGAACGGGGGATCATTACTCTATTAACTTAGGATTTCCGAATATGGTATTTGAAAATGGGTTTTCTAAACTAGACAACTGCTTTATTTCATAGCATAAAATAAACTGTTAAGGGCTTCTCTACTTTGGACAATCCCTACTTTTTGAAAAGACCCTTGACAATAAGCGGCTTACAAAGTGTCTCCCTGCTGGGACACCCAGTGATCAGCTGCAATCTGTGGGGAAACCTGTCAGCAACGGTTCAATGTCCATGCAGCACCTCTGCAGGGGAAATTAAGCATTACACAGTGCCCATTTACATCAATGGGTTGTGTAATGCAGGACAGTACAGGTCCTCCAGAGCAAGAGACAGTCTTATTAACCGCTCCCACTCCACCAGAGATGAGGATCCTTATCAGGGGAGCCTCCTTCTATTAAGACAAAATTCCCGAATAGGGTGTTTGAAAATGGGTTTTCTAAACTAGACAACACTATAAAGCATACTGTAAGAATTAGCATCCTTCAAACTATAAGCAATTTTGATAAATGAAAGGCCTACAGTATTATAGTGAGATCTTCGATCTAGTACAAAGACTACATTTGTATTGAGATTTAAGCTGCATTCACATCTGCGTCCGTTCTGGTCAGTCAGGGCTCCGTTCTGAGGGAAAGCTCTGACGGAATGTCAGAACGGAGCCTTGACTGACAAGAACGGAAACCTTAGGTTTCCGTTTCCATCAACATCTATTTCAATGGTGACGGATCCGGTGCAAATGGTTTCCGTTTGCCTCCGTTGTGCAAGGGTTCCATCGTTTTCACTACGGTATTGATTCCGTCCAAACGACGGAACCCTTGCACAACTGAGACAAACGGAAACCATTGGCACCAGATCCGTAACCATAGAAATCAATGGTTTCCGTTTGTGTCCGTCAGGGCTCCGTTCCGACGGAAAGCTCTGATGGAACATCGGAACGGAGCCCTAGCGCAGATGTGAATGATGCCTTATGTGCAAACTACTGAAGAAGGAGTTCAGACAGCTCTGAAACGCATTTACGTATTGCAAAATATTAGAGCATCCTTTTATGCAACTAGCCTTGTTGAAAAGAGTTCAGCTGGCGTCCTAGCGTCAATAAGGCTTTGTTCACCTAACGTATATGTGAACGAAGCCTTAGTGAAATAATATTAAAATAAACATGCGTCCATAGGAATTTTAAAAATAACCAGGTTGTAAAATGACTTGAATCATTGTGATACCAGGATACATGTAATCATAGGCATTGCAGTGGTAACCATATCCTTGGCGATTACTTGTTGGTAATCCCTCGGTGTATACAAGTCCGTAGTAAGGTAGTCAGCAGCATATCTGGATGTTACTAAATACATTTTACAATGCTTTAAATTTAAGTAACTCAATCTGTTTTTAAAGGTTACGTGGGGACGACTAAATTGAGACAGCCGGTTAATGGATTCTGGTGCCAAGTACTTACACTCTGCTTTGGCACAGATAAGACAGGCCGTGGTACTGTTGAAGAAATTAAGTAGAGCCGCTATCGCTGCACTGATGTCTGTGTTGCTGGGATGAAGGTTCAAAGTGGTGAATCTCTGAAACTGAAACCTTAAAAATTCCTCAGGTGATACTTTTATGTGAGGTACCTGATGGAAAAATATGAAGAAAGAGTTAGTACTAAAGAAATGGAGAATTGAAGAAAGATTGGCTAGTGAGTCAAAGAAAAGCTGAGGCACCAAAAGACCACAGAAAAGGAAAAAAACTTTATACATTAGAGACTTGGGGGGTTATAAAAGTTCTTATACAGCGACTCAAAGTGTTCACTTTGGAAACTTGTTTCCCACATTTATTCTCCTCAGACGATAGAAAGTAAGTGCTGCGATCGAGACATTTATAGCTGGGTAAAATTTTAAACTATGGACAGTAAGGCCCCTGCACATAGGACAGAAATGATGCAGAATTTGTCTGGCGTAAAAGGATCTGTGGCGCAGATTTTCGATCTTCAACATGTCGATTTATATTGCGTAAGCGCTGCACAATTTCCTCACAAAAATTTTGCAGCATTTCCGTCCCGTATGCAGGGGCCCTAAGTGTTCTGACTAATGGGGCAGATTTACATGAGTCAGAACTAATTCTTTTTAGTACCATAGACATATCATTAATATCATTAAGGACTCATACACGCTGCCGTATAACGTATACTCCGTGTTGTACAAAGCTGTAATAGGGCACATGTAGAGGTGCATGGGGCCTTACTGTGCCTCCATATACCTCAAATGTCATCTGGAGGCATATAGAGTTTTTTAATGATTCTGTATGATTCAAACAGAAATAAAAAGAGGTCATGCTCCATCGCATGCCGTATTACGGAGATATGCTCCCCTAAAAGCAATGCTACTAGGGGCAATATCTTTAAACCATGGTACCCAATGGAGCAACATACCATGGCACACGGAGTCCCTGTGTCTCCGTTCTACGAGTGCTGCCATACAGCCTCCTGGTAAAAGCTGTGCACTGTGCATGAGGCCTAAGGATCGTAAAACTGTTTTGGTCATTATCGTCATATTTGCGTCTATAGCCACCTTTACGCACATAGATTTTTGACCTTCAAACAGAACACTCTAACATAGTTTGTGCAAGTGTCAATTGATTTGATTCTAATCTGTCACATTTTCCACATTTGTCTGACCTTTGGTTGACAATAACAATGATCACGACTATTGTAAATGGTGATCTAAGAAAGAGTAATAAAATAAAGGATAAAAATAATTTTTTTCCATAAAAATAGCATTTATGAAAAAAAAAAATAGCAAGCAGAAAAACAGATTTGGTATCCCCGTAAACATAACAATCCGCAGAATATACGTTAACATTTTGTTTATACCACAGGGTAAACAGCGTAAAAAAAAAAAAAAAAACTGTCAGTTTTGAGTTGTTTTTTTAATGCATTACTGCTCATATTTTTTTTTAAATAAAAGTTAAATGCCAAGATATATGCACCCCTAAATGGTTCTATTAAATTATACAACTCATTCCGCAAAAAACAAGCCCCCACATCTGTATGCAAACAGTGGCATAACTACCGCAGTAGCAGCTGCTATGGGGCCCGTGGCTTGAGGGGGCTCCCCCATATGCCCACGCCGCCGAGCCTCCAATAAGTATGGGCCGGGCGACACAGGCCCTCTCATGCTTGTAGGCGTCACTAGCACCGGAGGGGGCCCCGGTGCTAGCGACAGCCAAATACATGCACTAGCGCTGAATAGCCGGGCATGTTCCGTGCCCGACCATTCAGCACCTTACAATTATGCTGATTGGCTAGCGGCGCGATGATGTCATTGCGCCGCTTCCATGCTTGAAAGGCCCTGATTGACGGGGCAAGTCATTCTGCCCCACCAATCAGCGTCTTTGGACGACGCTCGTTCAGCTCCTGCAGACCTGCTCAGAAGAGAGCAGATCTGCATCGCCAGAGAACAGGAACGGGATCATGTGAGTATGTAAAGTTTTTTTGTTTTTTTTCTCTCATAAAACTGTTAATGGCATTATCTATAATGGGGGCTCCATCTACGGTGGGGGTCATCTATATGTGGGCCACTATATACAGGGGGGGTCTATATGTGGGGCACTATATACAGGGTGGTCTATATGTGGGGCACTATATACAGGGGAGCTATATGTGAGACTATATAGGGGTGGGCTATATGTAAAGCACTATCTATAGGGGAGCTACATTTAGGGCACTTTTTATAGGGGTGGGCTATATGTCGGACACTATATACAGGGGTGGGTTACCTGTGGTGTACTAGCAACAGGGTGGCTATATGTCGGGCACTGTCTACACAGGTGGGCTATACATGGAGCACAACCTATAGGGGAAGCTATATGTAGTGCAGCACGGTGGCTATGGGGGCACTATCTACAGGGGGCACGGTGAGGGTGTATGGTACTATTCTAAATCAGGGACACATTTTAAGGCACTATTATAGAGGTGCAAGAGGTGTTGAGAATTTTAACTTTGTTTATAGGTGCAGAAATGTTTTAAAAGTGAGAAGCTGAAAGACATCTGAGCGGAAAACTGCAGAAATGGGTCATGGCCGGTAGAAATCAATCATAGATGTCTGGACCGGAGGGAGAAGAAAAGAACTAGAATCTGAGACGTCACCGGTGAGTCACTTAATGTAAATGTTTATTCTGCCTTTAATCAGCACTGTAGTCACTGTATGATCTGCAGCGAGAGGATTATGATATGATTTTTTTTTGTGAAACAGCATCTCCCAGCATATCCTCACCATTGTTCGGGCAATGCTGGGAGCTGTAGTTTTACGCCGTACAAACCTATACGGCAGGGGTTGCACTAACTTGAGCTGTATTTGTCCTGGTGCTGTATATATGTACTGATCTTTGTTCTGATGCTGTATGTAAGTACTGAGCTTGGTTCTGGTGCTGTATATACGTATTAGATTGGTTTTGGTTCTGTGTATATACGTACTGAGCTTGGTTCTGGGGATGTATTTATGTACTGAGGTTTGTTCTGGTGCTGTATTTATGTACGGAGGTTGGTTCTGGTGCTGTATATATGTATGGGCTTTGTTCTAGTGCTGTATATATGTACTAAGCTTTGTTCTGGTGCTGTATATATGTCAGAGCTTGGTTCCAGTGCTGTATTTATGTACTGAGCTTGGTTCTGGATCTGTAGTTTATATAGGATATATTTATAATAACAAAATTGCAGGGCAGATGGAATTGTTCTCAATTCATTGTATATTTAATGGGAATCTGTCCTGTAGTTTTAATCCCTTGAACCGCCACATGCGGTAATACATGACCTGACAATATTTCCAAACATTCCCTTGTATGTTTTTTTCAGTTGCAGCAAAATACTTAAAATCCACTTTTAAAACGGCGCACACTATATGCTAATTACTCATTAGAGGGTCATGGGGCGGTACCGCTATCCTGAAGAGTCACATAGTCCTGCCTCCAAACCACCTTTCCATGTTTGAGTGACATCTCCCTGGTTGATACAACGTTCTTGGATGCGCCATTGCCTTGTGGCACTATACACAAGGGGGGGGGCTGTGTGGCACTATACACAAAGGGGGGGCTGTGTGGCACTATACACAAGGGGGAGCTGTGTGGCACTATACACAAGGGGGAGCTGTGTGGCACTATACACAGGGGGGAGCTGTGTGACATATATACAAATGGGGGAACTGTATGGCACTATTTACAAGGGGGAGGGCTGTGGCTCTATCTACAGGGGGCTGAGTGTGGCACAATCTACAGGGGTCTGTGTGTGGCACTATCTACTAAGGGGGGCTGTGCTACACTTTCTACTAAGGGGGGCTGTGTGGCACTATATACAGGGGGAGCTGTATAGCGCTATATACAGTGGGGGCTTTATGGCACTATCTACAAGGGGGAGGTGGGGCGCTATCTACAAATGGGGTGTGACACTGTCTATAGGCGGGGCTATATAGCACTGTCTACAGGGAGGCTGTATGGCGCATTCTACAGGGGGCACTATTTATAAGGGGGGCTGCTTGTGGCACCCAGGGGGGGGGGCACGGTCAAGAGTTTGCTATGGGGCCCAGTCTTTCCTAGTTACACCCCTGTATGCAAAATAAAAAAATAAAAAAGTTCTGGATGTCAAAACATAGTGAAACAAAATGAAAAATGCCCATAGTCCCCAAGGACTAAATTGGCTGTGTCCTTAATGGGTTAAATCCCCTGCTATCTGCCCACCCTGTCCTAGTCTTCAAGGCATAGATAACAAGTGAACTGTAGAAAACAGGAAAGGTCATTCTATTATGTGTGCTCTAGTGGCCAGAGTGAAAACTGGAATATCTCAAGATCTGTTTTATGTGGCTAAAAAAAAAACAAATTAAAAAAAAAAACAAATAAAAAAAAAAAACCTCCAATTAAAAATAAAAGATGTATATTCATTTCATGATGTAAATTTCATTTCATGATGATACATCTCCTTTAATCAGCACATAATGTCCCTATATACCTAGGTATGCCATTACTTTATGATCGATGTGAGCTTGATTTCAGGAATCCCCACCGATCCTGAGAATGAAGGGGCGTTGACTTAGCTCTCATCCCCTTTACCCTGCACAGCGGTGCTCCCGTCCAGCCGACTTTGTAGGAAACTACGGCAAGTCTTATTCTCTTGTATGGAGCCATACTGAAGTTCCCCGTACAACCAGTGGCCGGACCACCACTGTGCAGGGAAAAAGAGTGAAGGGGTTGCAGAGCAAAGTGATTACCTATTGTAGCGATGGGAAGGGAAATACCCCTTTAAGTATATAGGAATTTAGAGTATACCATGTTCTGCTATATAAAGGCCTGTAACATGGTTCTTTGTAATGCTCCGTTTAGATCAGTCACTCATATAAACCTGCATGCTCCTGCACGGATTATACTGCTGTAATGACAGCAGACATGTCCTTTTACTTTGTGACTAGAATTCTACAAAAGTAATTCCTACATTGTACACTTCTTTCAGTCTCCTTAGTTAAATGTAAGAGGGGTATGTTAAGCAGGATCTTCTGATCGTTTGATCTGACAAGAGCTGAGTGAACCTTTTCTTGGCAGCTGTCATCTCTCTATGTGACTATTAATCTATAAATAAGCAACCATACAAGTCATTCTGTTCTTCTTTTATTCAGCAAATGTATTCACTGACATAATTTTGCCATACAGCCGGTACAAAAAAATATTAAATATAGTCCCATAAATCCATTGTCACCAAGCCCCCAGACGTCACAATTTTTTTTTATTATACTTGCTATAAATATATAGCTACTTCAGAGATAAAAGTCTACTTGGCTTAGATATAGATGCAGAGGTTGCAGTCATTTCTGGGCCATCCTGCCTGAGGGGGCTTAATAGTCCCTCTGCCACATAAGACACCAGTATTATGAATCGCACAAGTTGGCAACCATTTGGATTCCAAGAAATAATCTAAAAGTTATACTAGTCCTTCTCAATGAATTAGAATAGAATCAGAAAGTTAATATAGGAGTTTCACTTTTTGAATTGAATTACTGAAATAAATTATATAGATTTATTACACGCAGAGTGATCTATTTCCAGCATTTTTTTCTTTTTGAGGATATTCTAATTCTTTGAGAAGGACTAGTAGAGCATTTCCACCCAAAATTTTAAAAATGTCCATCTACTGTATTAGTAAACAGAAGTTTGTGCCCAAAGTTTGGTGGTTATTTTTATTTTACTTACATGGATATTGGCTTTTTTTTGTTTGGTTTGGCACAGGGCACCCAGAAAGACTTGTACAGTTTTTGTACTGGTCGGTTACTTTACACTGATCAGTCATAAGAGTAACACCGCTGACATGTGAAGAGAATAACATTGATTATCAGGAAAAATGGGCAAGTGTAAGGATCTGATCGACTTTGACAAAGAACAAATTGTGAAGGCTAGACAACTGGGTCAGAGCATTTCCAAAGCGGCAGATCTTGTGGGGTGTTCCGGGTATGTAATGGTTAGTACCCACCCAAAGTGGTCTAAGGAAAGGGAGCCAGTGAGCCAGTGACATGTATATGGGCGCCCAAGAATCATTGATGCACATGGGAAGCGAAGGCTAGCCGTCTGGCCCTATCCCACAGATTAAAAAAAAGTGTACGCTGGCTATGATAGAAAGGTGTCGGAACACAGAGTGCTTCGCTTCTTGCTGAGTTTGGGGCTGTGTCGCTGCAGACTGGTCAGAGTACCCATGCTTATCCCTGTCCAGCGCTAAGAGCGCCCGCAATGGACATGTGAGCATTGAACTGGATCAGAGAACAAAGAAAAAAGGTGGCCTGCTCTGATGAATTAAATTTTAGTTACATCATGTGTGCGTGCGTCGCTTACCTGGGGAAGATATGGTACCACAATGCACGACGTGAAGAAGACAAACTGACTAATGTACTGGGCAATGTTCTCATGGGAATCCTTGGGTCCTGGCATTTATGTGGATGTTACTTTGACACGTACCAGCTATCTAAACATTGTTGGAGACTAAGGCCCCTCTTCTTGGCAACAGTATTTCCTAATGGCAGTGCCCTTTCCAGCAAAATAATGCTTCCTGCCACACTGCAAAAATTCTTCAGGAATGGTTTGAGAAACATGACAAAGTGTTCAAGGTGTTGACTTGGTCTCCAACTCCCCCAGATCTCAATCAAATCTGTGGGATGTGGTGGGCAAACCAGTCTTGTCCACGGAGGGTCCCACCTCATAACTTACTGGTCTTAAAGTATCTGCTGCTCATGTTTTGGTGTCAGATACCACTGGACACCAACAAAGGTCTTGTAGAGTCCAAGCCTCGATGGCTCAAGTGCTGCTTTAGCATCACGGGTAAGACTTACACAATATTAGGGGCAGCGCTGAAGATAAAAATTGTCACTTTAGGTATCTTACACTGATGTTCAAACTTTTATACTGGAAAGTTCTATTTTGGAGGGCACCACTATAAACATATGGACATTCTAACTAGTTCAGTTGGCTAACTGTACTGCTTACATTTATGCTCTGCTGTTGTTACAGTTGTGGTTACTACCAAAGTTAGATAGGTATTTTCATTTGAGTATTAATGCAGCTATTTATAGACCCTTCAATGTAAAATATAGCACTTTATAGTTCTTATTGAATGTATAAATATATGTGATCTGAGAAGCTTTTTTGCCGGGTTTTATAAATGTGAGTGTATATGTTATTTTAATTTAATGTCAAATAAAATGTTAAAATTTAAATGAGAAACTACTCCGACATATTCTTTATAGGCAATAGGCTACATGCACACAACCGTTGGTATTTTGCGGCCCGTAAACAACGGATCCGTTGTTCCCTTTTTGCGGTCCGTGTGTCATCAGTACGTCCTCTGCATCTGTTCCGCCTGTTCCATAGGTTTTCACATCGCGGGTGAGAACGAGCTCCAAACATGGACAGGAATAGGACTTGCTCCAAGTTTTCCGGCTCTGTCACACAGCCTCCACACAGATCAGTGGAGACCACGGTCATGTGCATAGGGCCATTAGAATCTAAAGGGTCTGTGTGCTACCTGCACTGATCAGGTGCTCTGGCTGCCTACGGGCACTGGATGTCATTGCACAGTATGCAATGTAAGAAGCCGGAAGCAGTTGGCTCCGTACATTGCATAGCGGCCATGCTGCCGAACTGCAGCTCTGCTCCCATTCACTTGAATATTTCATGCTATTCCGTGGCCGCAGCCATCTGCTTCCGGCATGGACGTCCGGTTCCCGGAGGCAGCCAAAGCAGTTGATTGGTGTGAAGTCCGGGTGTCGGACCCCCACTGATCATATACGGATGACCTATCTAGTGGATAGGTCATCAGTTGTCCTGTAGTGGACAACTCTTTTAAGGATCTGGAGGGAAATATAAGTGAATCAGTAATAAAATTAGTTAATTAAAAGTTGGGGAAGCATATTAAAAGTTAAAAGAATATTATAAAGATGATAGATATATTAATGATAAAACTATACTAAAAGTGGAACTTCAATTAAAAACACATTCAGATTACTGAAACAGAATTTATACCTTAAATGTAAAATTGGTCATAAATTAGTAAATCAGAAGTAAGGCTGGGGCCACAAGGAGACACCGCGTGACAGCTGCAATCTTCAGGAGTGCAATGAGTTGCATGCGACTCAAAATATTCCTCTGGCCTGGAGTTGTATGTTAATAGTTTGGCTAGGGCTCCATGGCAACACAGACTACACCCCCCCCCCCCTGCAGTTTGCTGTAAGGTTGCTGTACTACCTCGATTCGCAGGTCATTTAAATGTTACCCTATGAGCAAAAAATAGACATGGGACCTTGCGAGCATCACCAAAAAACCTGACCATGTCACATTTCTTCACAACTTTCATTTCTATACTGTAACATTTATGTATTTAAGTATCCATTGCTTCTGTTTTTACCACAAATTATAACCAGTCAATCGTTGATCGACAGTTGTTTGCTCCTTTCACAAGGAGGAATGATTGAATATGTATGGGGATGAGCGATCGTTACTATGATCGTTCGTCCCCATACATTTCCATCATGTCGGCAGTATTTCTCCTTGTTTACACAGGGATATGTGCCGTCGACAACGATAATATTTTCTGCTACATAAACTATACGATCAGCCGATGAACGAGCGTTTGTTCATTTCTCAGCTGATCGTTCACACGATCGATCGTGTTTACACAGGGCAATGATCGGGAACGAGTGATCATATGAACGCTCATTTGCCCGATCATTGGCCCGTGTAAAAGGGCCTTAAGTTGGGTTTGATATATAAGAAATAACATTCGCCATGAGATACATCACTGCAGATTTTAGGCTTCTCACTTACATTACAAACTGCATTTGTAATTATATTTATTTTAACCAGAGCAAATGTAGAACAATCTCATCCATTTAAAAGCAAAGAACTGATATGAGTCCTCCCGCTAGTTTATTGCTTTCAAGTGCATGAATAGATGCCTATTATGTGCTGTATTAGGGTAAGCAGTCGTCATTGTTAAATATTTAGTTCCACTTTACAGACATAATTGTCAAACAAATCAGAGGAAAACATCTAACGTAATAGAACATGGATAAAGGATCAAAGAAATGAAATGACAAATGTGTCATGCCAAGTTAGAATAGCAACAGATGTATCACTAGAGCAGGCTCACCTCCTTCTCTCCGCAGATGTTGCTGATGATGGAGCTGGATGACGGGCTGTACGATGGGCCCAGAACCCCCAAAACTCCTTTGGGAAGGATCTGGCACACTGTAGCAAGGAGATAAAATTCGGAGACATTTATGAATTACCAAGTCTTCTCCTTTTTTATGGAAGGAATCGTAATTTAATCCAAGCAAACAATGCAGCAAAAAACACAGGCAGATTTATCATGTACATAAATTATTATTCTCCACACTGTCTGTGGATTAGACAAAATGAATCAGCAGGGAATTTGTCCCATTTTTAAAGCTCAGATGTATGACTAATGTAACTGACTTGTAAATTATACAATTATACCTACTGTCTGAAACAAGTCCTGCGGTTACATTTAGATAGCACAGAAATGCATACACTTGCAAGGGGGTGAGCTGCAATACCAGACACTGCCAATAGATGAGTGGCGCTGTTTTTTTTGGGAAAAATATTGCCTTTCTTCTAATTTGAGACAACCATTTTAACCATTTAAGTAATCTTAAAAAAACATTAATGCTAGTAAGTGTTGGAAGACTCACTAGAATTAAAACATAGATCATACAGCTTCTCCCCTAATACTATACAACTCAAGTGCTACTATGCTCTCACCAATATTTACTTAATTACAGTATTACATCGGTTTTTAAAATTTATTTTTTTTCCTTACCTTTTACTTTTCCCCTTCAGCAGTTATTTTCTAGTCATTGTGTAAGTAAACTATTATTGGTGCAATTGTACAACGTAAGGCCTTATTCACACGGGCGTGTTCAGTCTGTGAGATATGAACCGCATGTCGGCCGGCATTTCCCAGATTAAACACGGTTCAGGGAGTCGTACTTCTAGCATCAAAGTTATGTATGATGCTAGGTGTCCCTGCCTCCCCGTGGAAATGCTGACCTGTACCGTAATCATGTTTTAAGTACAGGATGGTATTCCCGCGGAGAGGTAGTGACTAACAGAGTCATGGATGTGTATGATGCTAGGACACCGGCTCCCTGAACTTTGTTCAGTCCGTGAAATGCGGCCGATATACGGTCCATATCTCATGGACCGAACGCAAAAAAAAAATAGATCATACATTTTTCTTACAAAATTTAATTTGTACGAAAATGTGGAAAAGGTATTGTATGCAGTATAATTTAAATAATTGAAAAATGAAATATTTATGGCATGCCAGACCAAAACAAAGAATTTTAGCTGTATTGCTATACTAACTCGAACATACACACACACACACACACACATTATATATATATATATATATATATATATATATATATATATATATATATATATATATATATATCCAAAAAGAAGATTCAGCAGCACTCCAATAATCAAGGTGAAAAAAAGGTGAAATTTATTGTGCCAACATGGCAATGCAACGTTTCCGTCCCACCTTGGGACCTTTCTCAAGGTGGGACGGAAACGTTGCATTGCCATGTTGGCACAATAAATTTCACCTTTTTTTCACCTTGATTATTGGAGTGCTGCTGAATCTTCTTTTTGGATATACGTATGGTCTTTGGATCGGGACTATCAGCTGGCACCCTTCATTACTGGAACCTTTACATTGAATTAGAGTGCTGCCGTTTTTTCTACTGGTGTATATATATATATATATATATATATATATATATATATATATATATATATATAATGTGTAGTAGTAATTGCTTAGATGGTTCTCAGCATTTGAGCAATTGTTTCTTTGTTAACCTATAACTTTTTATAAACCTATAACTTTTAGCTGTGCAGGTAAGGGCCTATTCAGAAGAGCGATGTTCACGTATAGGTGATGTCAAAGTGTATAGCTGACAGCACATGGACTGAACAATGACCCATTGAAGTTATTGGGCTCATTCACATGTTCATTTTTCCAAGAAAATCGCAGCATGCACCAGTTTAGTACGATTGTGGCGCATTATTGCCCAGTCAAGTAGGGGGCCAGTGAAAAAATTTCAGAGTGCACCCTGACATTATCCGAATGCGGTCTGTTTTTCACTGATGGACTGCTAGGATATGCTGAAAAAGTAGTTTTTTTTTCACTGGTGGGAAAAACTGATGATCACTGATGCTACACTCACGTTAAAAACTGTCACACGGAACGCACTCTGACACAATACTGATTCAACTCTGATGTAAAATTGTCAGTATTTTCTTGATGAAACACAGATGAGGCTTACAACGCATGTCTGAATACAGCCTTAGGCCCCATGCAAATTAATTACGGGCCCATTCATATATATGGCCGACGGACACCTTCTCATATGTCTGCCGAAAAAAATAGGACACGTCCTATTTTTTTATTTTACGAACCGTGCTCCTATACTTTATAATAGGAGCACGGCCCATAAAAACGGCCGGCTGTCCGCGGCCGTCCACGCCCGTAATTATGGGTCGTAATTACGGGCACGGTCGTGTGCATGAAGCCTTAGAGCTTAGTCACATGAACGTAGAATATGTCCGTCTGACAGCCGTTAAAACAACGGTCATCACACAGACGCATATATTTTAATGGGGCCGCTCACACGGCCATTGTTTCTATGAACCGGGTGAAGGGTCCTTGAAAAATAGAACATGTCCTATTTTCTTCCGTTTTCACGAATCCCTCGATAGACTCAAGTCAATGGGGATCCATGAAAAGGGCACCCGCACGGGTGCAACTCGGACGTGAAAACCTGCCGTTTTTCACATCCGAGTTTGCACTCGTTCGTGTGAATCTAGCCTTAGGAGAGTGATGTATAATTGATAAATCTTTTTACTCTCCTTTCAGACAAGGTATGTCCTTTTTTTTATGACACTTTATTTGTTTCTTTTTGTTAATCTATATAAAATAAGTAGGTGATTTCATCTGCCAGCATGAAAAATTAGGAATAACTATGACCACTGTGATAATCCTAACCCAACATAAAGTGAACATTTAACATAATGAAAATAGACGTTTTTGTTACCTCTTTCTAAATGTAATCGTACTGAAATAAAAAAAGCCAGATTGTCTCTAGAAACATTGTAGAGATATTCTTAACCTATGTCACACCTCCCAACTGTCCTGGATTCAGTGCGACAGTCCCGGATTCCGGGTGTTGTCCCGCTGTATCCCGCTGTCAACTGTATCTGCACCCTCAAGATGCAGATAAAGTTGAACCAAATGCTGAAGCAAGGAACCGTCAGCCACCTGCTTCAGCATTAGTTCTGTGTGAGCATTACACTGTATGGGGGCATCTGTGTGGGTTTATACTGTATGGGTGGGTCTATGGGGGCATTATCCTGTATGGTGGCAGCTTTGGGGGCATTATCCTGTATGGTGGCAGCTATTTAACATTATACTGTGTGGGGGCAGCTATTTGGCATTATAATGTGTGGGAGGCACTATGGGAGCATGATACTGTGTGGGCTAAACTGGGTGTATATGGACAGGGATTGGTTGGGATTAGAGGCGTAAAATTCTCCCTTTTTGTGATACTTGGAAGTTGAGAGATATGCCTATGTAGTGGAGAACATGTATACCAGGTTAGCAGGCATAGTATCTATTATGGATCAGCTATAGGGTCCAGCAAGTGACAGGCCCACCTCCACTCAGAGGTGAGGTGCAGTTAGTGATTACTACAGATGATGGTGGGAAGCATGTAAAATAGAATGCAGATCACAGGGAGACCAAAAAAAGGGGCATTATTCCTGAACTGTGATATAATCTTGTGAATTATCCCTTTACAATGGCATCGCTTTTTCCAATATTTCTATACTGTGGCATTACTTTGTGCATTATCATGGATTATATCTATGCTGTGACATCACTTTGTGCATTATGCCTGTACCGTCATATCTTCTTGTGAATTATCACTTTACTATAGCATCACTTTTTCCAATATTTCTATACTGTGCATCATCCCTGATTATTTATGACATCACTGTGCATTATGCCTATACTGTGACATCATTATGGCCATTATTCCTGTGCTGTGATATCATTGTATGCATTATTGCTGTGCTGTGACATCACTTTGTGCACTATGCCTGTTCTCTGATATCATTGTGAACATTCTCTTTGTACTGTGACATCACTTGGTACATTATTCCTGTGTGTGCCATCACTGTGCATTATCTATTGTGACATCACTGTTCGGATGATTTGTAAGGTTAATCTCTGAGTGGATTCATACCTGTACTGTGACATCGCTGTGTGCATTATCCCTGTGCATTAAATGGTTTTTTTTTTTGCAGATTTTTATATTCTTTATTCACTTTCTGCTCAAGGTTGTCATAGTGGAGTTGGCCCTGATTACAAATTTTGCTATGATGCCCCATGATTATTTTTGTTACCTTCCAGCACATATAATCATATTTAGAAGTAAATTACTATGTACCAGCTAGCAGATTTACATCGTATTTTCAGTAGAAAAAAAATGTCCTACTTGTTTCCGCCGTCTCATACTCGCTGTCTCTCAGTAGCTCAAAGATGTCCACCTCCAGTTTAGATTTTCCTTGCCTCTCTGGGGTCCGGTTTATTCTGTCCTTGGCTAGTGTGATTGAAAGTCGCTCTCCCCTACTGCATTCCATTGGGTCATCTAGAATTGCAGCTGGAAAAAAAATGAGATTACCTTCAGAAAACATTCTCCAGAGAGAATTCAGAATGGATTTTTTTTACTCAATTCATTGTGCGACGTTTCCTTTTGAGCAATTCTGTGCTGTTGTTAAGATTAACACAAAATGTTAAATCTTATCAGGCAAGATATTATTCCAAAATCAGCAGGGGGCACAGTAATTATACATATTCAGAGCGAGTAGACCTTGCACATCTTATGGCATGTTATCACCGTAGTTCTTATATATTGTGTACAAATGGATAAAGCGCGAAGGGTGAAAGGTTGACCCTCATGGAATAATTGATTTTTTTTTAGGTGGCCATAAAGCAAATGATTGACATGCCCAGTAGAGTGAAAAACATAAAAAGAGGTTTATCACTAAAAATAAGCCTTTATTCCTGCCAGACTGCTCCGCTCTTTATTCAGTTTATAATAGCAATAATACATTCATTGTATAAAAGTAATGTGCCCCCCTTCAAATGTTTCTGATGCCCATATCATTAAAGCAAGGTCCTCTGAAAGACATCTGCTTCGCTCACTAAAGGCTTTCTGTCTATTCCCAGTTGTCTCCATAGCTCTCTCATCAGATTCTGTGCCTGTGCCTCACATCAAACATTCTAGCTCCGTCAGTTTAGCTACTGTGAGATTCAGTGGTAAGAGATCATTTGCAAAAAAAACTCAACTTGCCGCTCCTTCCACACTCCAGCACAATGTGTAGCGCTGGTCCATAGAGACGCAAACCATTCGACAAATATATCTATGCTATGTATTCACAGCCCGTGTAAGCCAATATACATGTCATTGAGTGGCTACTACATGTAAATCATTGTATTATTAAAAATAAGCCTAAAGTGAATCTTCTCCTTTCTGTGCTCTATCATTTTTAGGCCCAAAATTTTGTGCGGATTAATTTTTTTATATATTTTTATAGTGGTCGAAGTTCTGTTTTTCCAATACAGAGCTCAAAATCTCCTGAATAAACATACTTAACCCCTTAATGACGAGGCCATTTTGCTCGTTAATGACCAAGGATTATTTTTTGTTTTTTCATGGTCACATTCCAAGGGTCTTAACTTTTTTTTTATTCCGTGGACATAGCCGTATAAGGGCTTGTTTTTTGCGGGACGAGTTGTATTTTGTAATTGTACCATTTTTAGATGCTTATAATATATCGATTAACTTTTATTAACTTTATTTTAGGAGAGAATTGAAAATAAGCAGCTATTCCAGCATTGATTTTCACGTTATAAGTTTACGCCGTTTACTATGCAGCGTAAATAACATGTTCACTTTATTCTATGGGTCGGCACGATTAAGGGGATACCAAATATGTAAAGGTTTTATATGTTTTCCTACGTTTGCACAATAAAAACCCTTTTAGAAAAAAATTACTTGTTTTTGCATCGCCGCATTCCAAGAGCCGTAATTTTTTTATTTTTCTGTCAATGTGGCCGTGTGTGGGCTTGATTTTTGCGGGCCAGGGTGTAGTTTTCATTAGTTCTATTTTGGGGTACATAGGACTTATAGATTAACTTTTGTTTAATTTTTTATGGGGGGAATGGGAGAAAAGAGAGAATTTTGCCGTTGTTTTTTAGACGCCGTTCATCCGTCGGTTTAATTAATGTGTTCATTTTATTGTTCAAGTCGTTACGATCGCGGGAATACCATATATATGTATGTGTTATTTGTTTTTACACTTTTACTAAATAAAACGCTTTTTGTGCAAAAAAAGTCGTTTTATTTGATTGTGACTGTAAATTATAATATTTTTTTTCACAAACTTTATTTAACTGCTTTACATTTTTATTTTTTTTAGTCCCACCAGGGGACTTCAATATGTGATCTGCTGATCGCATATATAATGCTTTGGTATACTTAGTATATCAAAGCATTTTTGCCTGTCAGTCTAAAACTGACAGGCAGTCTATTAGGCCATGCCGGAGGCATGGGCTAATAGGTGGATGCTGAAGACAGACCTGGGGGCACCCCGCGATTTCTTTGCGGGGGCGCTGATGGGGTGACAGAGGGAGCTCCCGCCCTCTGTCAAACACATTAGATGTCGCGGTCGCTATTGACAGCGGCATTTAATGGGTTAAACTGCCGGAATCGGAGCGCAGTTGCAGCAGGAGCCAGGCTGTGTATAACAGCTGTGCTCCTGCCGCTGATCACGTGGGTACAGTGTCAGTACCCACGCGTTCACAGGACGGATACATCCGTCCTCCTGCGCGAACTAGCAGCTGCACAGGACGGATATATCCGTCCTTCGGCGTTAAAGGGTTAAGGCATACCTAACTTTTCAGGTGACTTTTCAGAATAAGCTGTCATATGAATAACACATTTTCTGGCCATTATATGATTTGTATTCTGCATTATTTAGCAGTTTTCCCCTCTCCTTGCTCTCTCTCTCTAATT
Source organism: Rhinoderma darwinii (assembly GCF_050947455.1). NCBI lineage: Eukaryota > Metazoa > Chordata > Amphibia > Anura > Rhinodermatidae > Rhinoderma > Rhinoderma darwinii. The sequence goes on along the minus strand of NC_134696.1, from coordinate 81,588,113 downwards.
CTCATTTGTCTCTGAGCTAGTGTCCGGAGCCTAGCGGCTATCATGTCTTCTATACACTGCACATAGAAGAGAAGAATCCTGCTCTCCTATCAGTATCTATCACATGTGAGGAGATAATACAGCAGTAATAAGTAGTGTAACTGAGAATCCAGCACTGCGGTTATAAATAACACTTACCAGGAAGCTGCTGTACGTCTGTCTGTGTTATTCTCACTCTGCTCCTGCTCACCTTCACCTTTCCATAGACTTGTATTGGCAGCATTTCTGTGTCTTCTTTTTCTCTCTGCTCCCTCCTCCTGCTCCCACCTCCCCTCTCGATAAACTTTTATGGGCTGCAGTGTCTGTCTCTCTCCATGCTCTCTCCTCCTGCTCCCCCTCCTCTTTCCATATACTTTTATGGGCAGAGTGTATGTGTCTCTTTCTCTCTCTGCTCCCTCCTCAATAGACTTCTGTAGGCCGGCAGCGAAGAGAAACCCCCCTGCCCCCCAACTTTCTGCAATCCGTCTCAGCTGCTCTGTTACTAGGGATGAATTTTGCTTGATAAAAAGGGGCTGCACAGCACATTAGGGAGACAGCTAGTGGCAGTAACTTTAGACAGAATTTGCATGCATAAAACAAAATTTTAACAGTAAGTAAATTACGAAGTTGATATATACCAGGTATACGATTAGATTAGCATGAGTTGCTTGAAAAGGTACTGTCCATTTAAATACTGGGAACTAGTTGAATTGCCTCAGTTTAAGGAATATAAGAGATTTCTTAATCTTAATATACAAAATATATAATTGAATGTTCATCCAGTTTGACCACTGCTAAGATTGAAGAAATCATTTTTCTCCTTAATTGGTCCAAGTCTTTTTAGTTTTTTTGGGTTTTTTTTTGGGGGGGGGGGGTGGAATGTGCTTACATATTGCTGTATTAGTCAAAAACATTACAGTTTACTGGTATATACATACATAGGATGTGGTGAACCATGACACTGCTGTACATGCCCACTGGTAGCCATGCTTTGGAGGAAGCCGTTTGTGAGAATCCCAAGCTTTCTTCATCACAGGACCCCAGGTAATGCTCTGTTCACACCACGTTTTTGAATCCTGTTGAAAAGTACTGATGATGCAAGCTCCTTTTTATGTTCTGTTAAAGAACAGGATCCAAACATATCCTGTTGTTTTTTGGGTGTTTTTTGGTGTGTTTTTATTACATTAGTTTTCTTTCTTTCTATGCTTGAAAAAAAAAAACAACAGTGCAGTTCATTTAGAATATGTAATTCAGTCTTGGGCTCCACTTCATAGAAAGGATGCCCTGAAGTTGGGAAAAAATACAAAGAAGAGCAACTAAACTAATAAGGGGCATGGAGGATCTAAGTTATGAAGAAAGGATTAAAATAATTAAACCTATTTAGCCTTGAAAAGAGACGACTAACGCCTCACGCACACGACCGTGTGTGCCGGCCGAGTCTGGTCAGTGATCCGAGGAAAGATAGAACATGTCCTGTCTTTCCTCCGATCGGAGACTCGGATCATTTGTCATGGACCCGATTCACCTGCTAAAGTGAATGGGTCCGTGAAGACTATCGGGTGCCACTCGGATGCCGTCAAAAACTGCCCGAGTGGCTCAACGGTCGTGTGCATGAGGCGTAAGGGGGGACATGATTAACTTATATAAATATACAAGAAATATAGTGAAAACCTATCCAATGTAAAAACCCCTCAAAAGACAAGGGGGCACTCTCACCGTCTGGAGAAAAAAAAAAGTCCACTCTCCAGAAGCGACAAGGGTTCTTTACTGTGAGAACTGTGAATCTATGGAATAGTCTACTGCCGGAGTAGGTCACAGCAGGGATGGTAGATGGCTTTAAAAAAGGCTTAGATAATTTCCTAGAACTAAAAAATATCAGCTCCTAGGTCAATGTGTGGAATTTTTGTTTGAATGTTGATCCAGTCGGATTACAACCTTTCTCTGGATTAATAGGGGTAAAACAAAGTTCTATAATTTCTCCCATCCCTTGGTTGAACTTGATGGATATATGTTTTTTTTCGACCGTACGAACTATGTAACTATTTAAGAGGATGCAAAAATGTGTCGTAAACAGAGCCTAAGGCCTCTTTCACACGGCAGTATTTTGGTCAGTATTTTGCATCAATAGTTGTAAGCCAAAACCAGGAGTGGGTGAAAATACATGGAAAAGGTGCAAATCTTTGTTGTGTAGGTTCCACTCCAGGTTTTGTCTTATAAATACAGATGTAAAATACTGACCAAAATACTACAGTGTGAAAGAGGCCTTATGTAACACTTTATCAAATGAAAGACAGATCGAAATCTGAAAAACTGGATGTTCACTGCATTATAACTTTTAGTGGAGAAAAAAAAAAAAATTCTACACTTTTTAGATTTCCAATCTGGAGCATCTAGGGATTCTTGAGCTACAAAAAATATACACAAAATATTCCTGTTTTTTGTAAGATTTATGAAAAGATATTGTGCATGGTTTTCCCACAAATGGCAGCATTTTGTGAACGATGGTCTACAAAACATACCTTGTCTGTAGATGAAACCTATTGTGTATGCTAAGAAATTACATACCCACCGCTATTTTGCATCATGTCTGTTATACTCTAGGCCAACCAAAGATAAGTAAACGTACCAATTCGAATAGAGTGGGGGCTACCAGTGGTCTTCATCAGCAACAACAGGAGAAGCACCAGAGGCGCCAGGACACGGAGCATTTTACACAAATCGTCATGAAGCCCTTTGGTGATCCGGGCATTCCATAAAAATCTGCAAACAAGAAAGGACATATAATATACACGGCAGTATTTCAGATTTATGACTAAGATGAAAAAGAACATTCCTTATTTTCTAGCACTGAAAGATATGAAACAGAGACAGAGCAGAAAAACCAAGGTCACGCAAAAAGTAGTAGATTAAAAATGAAGATGCTGAAGTGCAGGACACATAACATTTTGGTAAAATACCAAGAAGTAAAATCTTAAGGCTGGGTTCACACGACCTATTTTCAGACGTAAACGAGGCGTATTATGCCTCGTTTTACGTCTGAAAATAAGGCTACAATACGTCGGCAAACATCTGCCCATTCATTTGAATGGGTTTGCCGACGTACTGTGCAGACAACCTGTCATTTACGCATCGTCGTTTGACAGCTGTCAAACGACGACGCGTAAAAATACAGCCTCGTCAAAAGAAGTGCAGGACACTTCTTTCAGACGTAATTTGAGCCGTTCTTCATTGAACTCAATGAAGAGCAGCTCAAAATTTACGGCGGTCAGAGAAGCCTCGCAAAATGCGAGGAGGAGCATTTACGTCTGAAACGAGGCAGCTGTTTTCTCCTGAAAACAGTCTGTCTTTTCAGACGTAAATGCCTGCTATCGTGTGCACATACCCTAAGATCTCAACTCACTGTAAAATGGAAGTTATTTAAAATTGATTTATATCTTTTTTTTTTTTTACAAAGAATGACATCAGTAGTTAAAGCTGATAAAATACAGACAGGACCCGACTATTATACCAAATTGCTTAAATAGGAAAATGAGTGGTTTCTATGAATTGCTAAAAGTTCAGGTGCCAGCTATCATTTCTTTGGTTTTCTTTTGTGTATTGGATGAATGGATCTAGCACCAAAAATTTAATTCTGCTGAACTATAATTCCAGGTTTTTGGGAGAGTTACTAAGCAAAATGCAGCAGAATACTGTCCAAAATTTTACCAAAAACGCAGCGCACATGATGTGCACCGAATAGATTCTGCAATTCAGACAATTTTTGTGTCTCCCTCGAAAGTTTTGAAAAATGTGCACATTTTATAACACAGGAGTATCATATTTAGGAGCAAAATACTGACCTACAGATATACCAGCCATGATATAGCGTAAAGACAATAAATGTGTCTAACCTGCCTGGTGAGCTGTGCAATATTTATCATGCTGCGTGTGTAATTTTGATAAAATTGGCACAATTTGTACCGCTTGCTCCGACTGCTAAATTGATTTATCATATAATAGCATTGATAAAGCTACCCGGGTCTATAGTCTCTCTTCAGACTTCGGAGCATGAAACAAACTCAACCTATAGTACAAATCATGGAAAACGTACATTTATAGGGTTAACTGGTAATATTGTTCACACATGGATGTAAATGTTTTTAGGAGCTACTCAGAACTGGATAGATGTAAATTAAAGCCGAGAGCATAGGGTCAGACATTTTACATGACTTTATTCTAGTAATGCCATTGAAGAACACTGCTGTTTGATCTCTCTGTAGCCTGAAATGGTTTATAACAGGGAACACCTCCCTTATAAAATATTACGTAGTTACATAGTTTGTACGGTTCAAAAAAGACACATGTCCATCAAGTTCAACCAAGGGAAGGAAAAAATTTCTACACATTGACATAGGAGCGAATATTTTTTTGTTCTAGGAAATGATCTAAGCCTTTTTTAAAGCCATCTACTGTCCCTGCTGTGACCAGCTCCGGCGGTGACTATTCCATAGATTCACAGTTCTCAAGGTAAAGTAGGCTTGTCGCCTCTGCAGATTGAAGCTTTTTTTCTCCAGACGGAGGAAGTACCCCTTGTTTTTGGAGGGGATTTTACATGGAACAGGATTTAACCATATTTTATGTATTTGCCATTCATATATTTATATAAGTTAATCATGTCACCCCTTAGTCATCTCTTTTCAAGGCTAAATAGGTTTAATTCTTTTAATCTTTCCTCATAACTTAGATTCTCCATGCCCCTTATTAGCTTCGTTGCTCTTCTTTGTATTTTTTCTAACTCCAGGGCATCCTTTCTATGAACTGGAGCCCAGAACTGAACTGCATATTCTAGATGAGGCCTCACTAATGCTTTGTAAAGTGGTAATATTACATCCCTGTCCCACGAGCCCATGCCTCTTTTAATACACGACAATATCTTGCAGGCCTTTGAAGCAGCAGACTGACATTGCATGCTGTTATTTAGTCTATGATCTACAAGTATACCCAGATCCTTCTCAACAAGTGACTCCCCCAGTGTAGCTCCCCCTAGGACATATGATGCATGCAGTTTGTTCGTAACCAGGTGCATAACTTTACATTTATCTACATTAAACCTCATCTGCCAAGTGGACACCCACTTAGTGTGTTTAAATCCGCTTGCAATTCACGAACATCTTCCATAGACTGAACAATACTATATAGCTTGGTGTCATCTGCAAAAATAGAAATAGTGCTATTAATCCCATCCTCTATATCATTAATAAATAAGTTGAATAATAGTGGTCCCAGCACTTATAACTGGGGACCATTCAGAGTAGGAATCATTCGCCACAACTCTCTGGATACGGTCCTGGAGCCAATTCTCAATCCAATTACAATCTATACTTTCCAAACCTATAGTCCTTAGGGACAGCATAAAATGCTTTTGCAAAGTCCAAAAACACTATATCCACAGCGGCCCCTCTGTCTAGGCTTCTGCTCACCTCTTCATAAAAACAAATTAGGTTGGTTTGACAACTTCTGTCAAAAGACTTTATTAACCCCTTAAGGACGCAGCCTTGTTTTGGCCTTAAGGCTCAGAGCCCATTTTTGAAATCTGACATATTTCACTTTATGTGGTAATAATTTCAGAATGGTTAAACTTATCCAAGCGATTCTGAGATTGTTTTCTCGTGACACATTGGGCTTTATGTTAGCGGTAAAATTTGTTCGATATATTCAGTGTTTATTTGTGAAAAACTGCAAAATTTAGAGAAAATTGAATTTAAATGCATCTGCTTGTAAAACAGATGGTTATACCACCCAAGATAGTTACTAGTTAACATTTCCCATATGTCTACTTTAGATTGGCATCATTTTTTGAACATTCTTTTATTTTTCTTGGACGTTACAAGGCTTAGAACATAAACAGCGATTTCTCATATTTTTAAGAAAATTTAAAAAGCCTTTTTTTAAGGTACCTGTTCAGTTCTGAAGTGGCTTTGAGGGGCCTATGTATTAGAAAACCCCATAAAACACCCCATTTTAAAAACTAGACCCCACAAAGTATTCAAAACAGCATTTAGAAAGTTTTTTTTAACCCCTTAGGGATTTCACAGGAATTAAAGCAAAGTAGAGGTGAAATTTGCAAATTTCATTTTTCTTGCTGAATTTCAATTTTATAAAAAAATTTTCTGTAACACAGAAGGTTTTACCTACCAAACACATATTGTCTAGATTCTGCAGTTTTTAGAAATGTTCCACATGTGGCTCTAGTGTGCTCGTGGACTAAAACACAAGCCCCAGAAGCAAAGAAGGACCTAATGCACTTTGGGGCCTCTTTTTTTATTAGAATATATTTTAGGCAACATGCCAGGTTTGAAGAGGTGTTGAGGTGCCAAAACAGTAGGAATCCCCAAAAGTGACCCCATTTTGGAAACTACACCCCTCAAGGATTTAATGTATGGTTGTTGTTAACATTTTGACTACACAGTTTATTCACAGCACGTATTTAAATTGGGCTGTGAAATTAAAAAAATTATTTTTTTTCCAATAAGATGTCATTTTTGATCACAATTATTTATTTTCACAAGAAATAAAACACCCACTTTGTTGCCCAATTTGTTCTGAGTGCGGCAATACCCCATTTGTGGTGATAAACTGCCGTTTGGGCCCATGGGAGGGCTCAGAAGGAACGGAGCCCTATGTGTTCTTTGGAGTCCAGATTTTGCTAAATTGGTTTTCGGGTGCCATGTCGCATTTGCAGAGCCCCAGAGGTATCAAAGCAATGGAAACCCACCAGAAGTGACCCCACTTTGGAAACTACACCCCTTAAGGCATTCATCTAGAGGTGTAGTGAGCATTTTGGTGCCCCAGGTATTGTCTAAAAGGTAATGCTCAGCAGATGGTGCAGAGTGAGATTTGCCATTTTCTATATATGTATGCCAATTCAGTGTCCAATATATTGTGCCAAGCATGAGCCACTTGAGATATACACCCTATAAATTGTAATGTGGGTTCTCCTGGGTAAAGCACTACCCTACATGTGGCTGTTATCTGCTGCCTGGGCACACGGCAGGGCTTAGAAGGGAAGGACCACCATTTGGCCTACTGGAGCTTTTCTGGTGCTAAGTCGTGTATGGAGAAGCCCCTGAGGTACCAGTACACTTGAAACCCCCAAGAAGTGACCTCATTTGAAAATATACACCCCTTAAGGCATTCATCTAGGAGGTGTAGTGAGCATTTTGATCCCACAGGTATTGTGTAAAAGGTAATGCGCAGCAGTTGGTGCAGAGTGAAATTTGCAATTTTCTATACATATATGCCATTTCAGTGTCCAATATATTGTGCCCAGCATGTGCCACCGGAGACATACACCCCATAAACTGTAATGTGGGTTCTCCTGGGTATGGCAATACCCTACATGTGGCTGTTATCAGCTGCCTGGGCGCACAGCAGGGCTCAGAAGGGAAAGATGAGGAGGATAAACTGTGCGAGGTGCGTCAGGGTAGATTAAAAATCTAAGGAATCTATGATAAATTTTAAAACACTCTTTCATATAGAGCCCTGGTTTTTCAGGACACGTGTCACATTGATATATGGTGTCCTCCCTTATCCCCCTCTTATAGCAGACTTTGCACCTCTTTTGAATTTTTCCCTTCTTGCCAGTTGGGGAACTTCTCCTGGAAAGTGTTGCCCTGGTACGATGTGTGTGGCCTCGCTTGCAGAAGTACTGGGTGCCCCCACTTCTTGGTCCCTAAAGATTAGGTTCTTGATAACCACCTGTTCAAAATTCCAGGAAAGTTCCCCTCTGGCCTGCACATCAATGTATCACGTACACATTGTACAATGCCATCTGTATGAGGTGTCGGCCAGCTTCTTATACCACACCGCTTGGCGCTGTAGGGCTTCAGGACTTGATCTGACAAGTCCACCCCTCCCATGTACCTATTGTAGTCCAGGATGCAGTCCGGTTTGGGGGTCTCTGTACTGGTACCTCGTACAGGTACATGGGTACTGGTGTGGCCATGTATTGTTGTCAATACAAGGACATCTCTCGTCTTGTACTTGACACACAATATGTTGCTGCTAGATTGTGCCCTGCTCTAACACCTTCTGAGTGTTTGCCCAAGCAGAGTCTTATGGAGGTCTCTCAGATTTCTTCTAGCAGTGCCGCATGCCGCAGTACTTCTGGAAGCGAGGCAGTTGAAGAGTGGGAGGCTGGTATAAAAATTATCCAGGTAGAGGTGGTAATCCTGGTCCAGCAGTGGGTGCACCAAATCCCACACAATTTTTGCATTAACTCCCAGTAAGGGGGGCATTCTGGGGGCTGAATACTGATGTCGTTCCCTTCATATATCCTAAATTTGTAGGTATACCCTGATGCACTCTCACACACCTTATACATCTTCACGCCATACCTTGCCCTCTTACTCGGCAAGTACTGGCGGAGTTGAAGCCTCCCTTTAAAATGTACCAAGGACTCATCAATAGAAATACACTTCTCGGGGGTGTTTGCTTGGGCAAATTGGGCACTGAAATGGCCTAATAGGGGTATCCGTTTATACAAACGGTCAAAACTGGGGTCATCTCGGGCTGGGCACGGCTCATCATCAGTATAATGTAAGAAGCAAAGTATTGACTAATTTATTTTTTTTAGGTTCCAGTTCAGTTCTGAAGTTGCTTTGAGGGGCCTATACATTACACACCCCCATCAAACACCCAATTTCAGAAACTAGACCCCTCAAAGTATTCACAACAGCATTTAGAAAGTTTATGAACCCTTTAGGCTGGGTTCACACGACCTATTTTCAGGCGTAAACGAGGCGTATTATGCCTCGTTTTACATCTGAAAATAGGGCTACAATACGTCGACAAACATTTGCCCATTCATTTGAATGGGTTTGCCGACGTACTGTGCAGACGACCTGTCATTTACGCGTCATCGTTTGACAGCTGTCAAACGACGACGCGTAAATTGACTGCCTCGGCAAAGAAGTGCAGGACACTTCTTTGCAACGTAATTTGAGCCGTTCTTCATTGAAGTGAATGAAGAGCAGCTCAAGATTTACGAGCGTCAAAGACGCCTCGCATAATGCGAGGAGGAGCTTTTACGTCTGAAACGAGGCAGCTGTTTTCTCCTGAAAACAGTCTGTCTTTTCAGACGTAAAAGGCACTTCTCGTGTGTACATACCCTTAGGTGTTTTACAGGAATTTAAAACAGAAGGTTTTACCAGAGAAACGCAACTTAATACTTATTGCCCAGATTCAGCAGTTTTGAGAAATATCCTACATGTGGCCCTAGTGCAGTAATGGAATGAAGCATCAGTCTCCGAAGCAAAGGAGCACCTAGTGGATTTTGAGGCCTCCTTTTTATTAGGCACCATGTCCGGTTTGAAAAGGTCTTGTGGTGCCAAAACAGTGGAAACCCCCAAAAAGTGACCCCATTTTGGAAACTAGACCCCTTGAGGAATTCATTGTGGTTTTCTTGGGGTGCATGCGGCTTTTTGATCAGTTTTTATTCTATTTTTAAGTGGCGTGGTGACTAAAAAACAGCAATTCTGCTATTGTTCTTCATTCTATTTGTTTTTACAGCGTTCACCGTGCGCTATAAATGACATTCAATTTATTCTGCGTGGCGATACGATTACGGCGATACCAGATATTTATAGTTTTTTTATGGCTTATGGCGTTTGTACAATAAAATACTTTTTGTAAAAAATCATTAACTGTTTGTGTTACCTTATTTTAAGAACTTTGTTATTTTTCCATCAAGAAAGCCGTGCGAGGACTTATTTTTTGCGTAACGAACTGTAGTTTCGATCAGCACCATTTTTAGGTACATGCGACTTTTTGATCTCTTTTTATTCCATTTTTTGCGAGGTGAGGTGACAAAAAAATTGTGATTCTGGTACGGTTTATTGTTATTTTCTTTTATGGCATTCACCATGCGGGATAAATAACGAAACGAACGTGGCGATACCAATTATGTATAGTTTATTTGTTTATCTATTTTTATTAATAATAAAGGACTGATTAGGGAAAAAGGGGGATTTTTACTTTTAAAACTTTTATTTTCTTATTTTTACACAACTTTTTTTTACTTTGTCCCACTAGGGGACATGAGGGCAGGAGGCCCTGATCGCTATTCTAATACACTGCACTACATGCGTAGCGCAGTGTATTACAGCTGTCAGCTACTCACTGACAGCAAGCATAGTGGGTCCTGACTTTGTCAGACATATCAAAACGTTGGATTGGTGGGGGTCTGAATGCTGAGACCCCCATCACTGTTGAAACGAAGGTGCAGAAGCGATCTGAGCACTTTGCTCCTTCGACCGTGAGCAGACTGTGAACTGAATAAAGATGTTTGGAATATTTGGTTTCCATTTTTTTATCATTTGCATATCATTATCACGTCTATCGATCCTGTGATTTCCAGAGTTCCAAAAGTTTTCGTTCTTGGCGTTGCAATGTCAATGTTGAGGAGTGTATATTGGCAGAGAAAAGCAATAAAGACAAAGCAACTTAGTAGTACAGATTATAATAATAATGAACATGCTTAGAATGGAGATCAGTGCCTTTTCCTCTAATAATGAGTGCGAGCAGATATGCATCTGAAATAAACACCGGAACAGCATAACACACAGGAACATGCCCGAGAAAACCAAGCAGAAGTCCTCTCACCATCACTAAGTAACTCTGTGCAGTAACAACCATAAATGCCAATCATGGAAAAGGTTTCAGGCCACCATTATAAAACGGCATCAGTCCACTAGCAATTAAAAGCTATTACAACGAAGGGCCTGTTCACATCACCGTTCCTTTCTGCTGAGGGGTTCCGTCTGAAGTTTCCGTCGGCTTAACCCCTCAACGGAAAGGCAAACTGAAACCTTAGCTTCCGTTTCCCTCATTGATTTCAATGGCGACTGAAACGTTGCTAATGGTTTCCGTTAGTCATCGTTGTGACAGGGATCCGTTGTTCTTGACGGATCCAATACTATAGTCATCTGCGCTATTGATTCCATTACAACAACAGAAACCTGTCACAACGGTGATAAATGAAAACCTTTAACAACGTTTCCTTTACCATTGAGATCAACGATGAGGGAAACGGAAGCTAAGGTTTCAGTTTGCCTTTCCATTAAATTGGGGGTTAACCCGAAGGAAACCTCCGACGGAACCCCTCAGCGGAAAGGAACGCCTTAGGCCGGATTCACACGAGCGTGTGCGTTTTGCGCACGCAAAAAACGCAGCGTTTTGTGTGCGCAAAAGGCACTTAACAGCTCCGTGTGTCAGCCCTGTATGATGCGCGGCTGCGTGATTTTCGCGCCGCCGCCATCATTATGACACTCCGTTTGGATGTTTGTAAACAGAAAAGCACGTGGTGCTTTTCTGTTTACATTCATAGTTTGACAGCTGTTGCATGAATCACGCTCGTCCCACGGAAGTGCTTCCGTGTGGCATGCGTGAATTTCACGCATCCATTGACTTTAATGGGTGCGTAATGCGCAAAATACGCCCAAAGAACGGACATGTCATGAGTTTTTCGCAGCGGACTAACGCTGCGTAAAAATCGCGCAATTGTCTGCACAGCCCCATAGACTAATATAGGTCCGTGTGACGCGCGTGAAAATCATGCGCATCGCACGGACGTATATCCCGCTCGTCTGAATAAGCCCTAATTCTATAGTTACGGTGCTTGCTAAAATGTACAAATGGCGGCAATATAAACCGTGTAACTGTATTACTGCTGCGGTAACCATATATGAATGTATATTTCTGTATGCAGTGTAAGGCCACATGCACACAAGGTTCTACAGAGCTGTTATACAGTGGTCATAGATATCTGTGGGAACCTACTGCACCTTCTTAGGCTTCGTTAACATCTGCGTCAGGGTCCCATTCTGACGTTCCGTCTCAGCTTCCTGACTGAAACAAATGGAAACATAGGTTTCCATTTTACATCACCATTGATTTCTGTTTCAATATGTCTTTATTAAACAGTTGAGACATCAGAAAATATATGTGTATAACAGTTCTACTCGCAGGTAGAAGTAAATAGTTAGTCTCAAATAATAATTAAATCGTTAATTCCTATAAGTTTTAACATTTTGAGAAAATGGGATTCAAAATAATATGGGTAATAAAAGAAAGGTAAATAAAATAAATGTTGTGAAGAACGTATACAGGTCATAAAGAAAAAATAAAATGTATACAACAGACAACGTATGAGCTGCCACTAGAAAGGGAGTGGTACGGCATATACAGAGTTATTCCAACACATCCAATCTTTACAGAACCGGTCATGTCTTTGTATGCTACAGGCATAAATATATTCATATTGATAGTTTGTATTGACTTTTTTTTAATGAGGTCTGTGATGGTCGGGACGTTACATGTTTTCCATCTGAACGCTACAGCTGATGTGGCAGATATTAATATATGACATATTACAATTTGGAATTGTTTGAGAATAACATCAATTCCAAGCTGTAGTAACCCAAGTTCCGGCGTGAGGTTAATATTTTGAGTTGTAATCTCATTTAGTAGTGCGCTAATAGATTGCCAAAAGGTTAATAATAAAGGACATTCCCAAAATATGCGAAGTATGGATCCCAAATGGTTACATCACCATTGATTTCAATGGTGACGGATCCGGTGCCAATGGTTTCCATTTGTCTCACTTTTGCAAGGGTTCCGTCGTTTTGACGGTATTAAAAGCATAGTCGACTACGGTATTGATTCCGTCAAAATGACAGAACCCTTGCACAACGTAGACAAAGGGAAGTCATTGGCACCGGATCTGTCACCATTGAAATCAATGGTGATGCAAACAGAAACCTATGGTTTCCATTTGTTAAGTCATGGTCCCGTTCTGACGGGAAGCTGAGACGGAACGTCAGAACGGGACCATGACGCAGATGTGAACGAAGCCATATATCTTCAGTGTCATAATTCATTCAGAATCTGACAGAAAGAAAATTATTCTTCTATGGGAGGATATCACTATAATATATTGCTGTACAATGGCACACAGAGCAAGTAAAAAAATGTGTAAACTACAGTACTTGCCAGGATCAGAGTATTGCTCATATCGCCAAATAGCTATAAAAATCAGGACAATAGTCAATTCATTATCATTATGTGTTCTAGGTTATTAAAATTTATAATGGGATTTCGCATACTTGTCTTTCAAGGCTACAACATCTCAACTAAAGATACATCATATGTAAAAACAATGCAATCTCAATCTCGGACAAACATTGTGATATTTGGTCCCCAAGGACTGTGATTTGGCAGGTATATGAGGATCTATACAACACTTCAAGGGATTGCACACCATGTTGGTAAATTTCTTTTTGAATTATTGCATATTTTTTCTTGTATATTGAATAATTGGAAGAAAATATGGTCATGTCCTTCAAGGCTTGGGCCGAGCAGATGGTGAACGGACTACCTTCATAGATCATAATGACTATAAACTGCACAGGGATTGTAATATTAATCTCCATAGGTAGGGTTAGATTATTTTCCATCTGCCTTAAAGGAAAATGATCACCAGAACACGACCTATTATTTAAATCAAGTTTTTATATTAAACATATTTTTTTGTTTTTTATTTCCCATGTAAATTATGAAATATGGCCGTTTTTAAATTGGTCACGGAGTTCACTAAGGTAAAAAGTTCCCTATACTGTATATCCTGGGTTAGCTACAACTTTACTTCTATTACTAAACTAACAGTTGGGTCGTTACACATGCATCCACTTCTATGATCACTGGAGGTACACTCCCTGAGTAACTATATTGCCATAGACCTACATGTGTTATTCATATATCGGCATTCAGTGCGGATAGCTGCAGATTAAATCCACTAGAGTTTTTGCATCAAGATGTGAGTTCTGTCTGTTTTTATTTGCTTGGTGATATTATATCGGAGTCTGTTGGACGGAGCCCCTGTAATGACCTGTACTTCGCACATCATAATGAATTTTTGTGTGCTGTCCATTTCCCTCTATTTGCACTATCGACTTTAGGTACTTGCTAACAGTCCTGATTTTCATGCTTAAAATGTCCCACAAATTGGGATTCAAAGGTGAGCAAGAATGGGTGCTGAGCACAACTCACCTCCTTCTCTCTCTGTCCGGCACACTGACCTTTGCATATGTCACAGAGCATGCTCACACCACTCTTCCATAGACTCAAAAAGTTGTTTTATAACCCATTCCCTCTGCAGCCATTTTTCAGTATTTAATTTTTGCCTTTTCCTTTCCACCATCCAAAAGCCATAACTTTTTTATTTTTCCGTCTATATAGCCGCATGAGGGCTTGTTTTTGCAGGACAGGTTTTTTTCGGCACTATCTATTGTACCATATAATGTACTAGGAAACTGGAAAAAAAAATATTTGTGGGGTGGAAAGGGGAAAAAACAGTGATTGTTTTTTGGAATTCGTTTTCATGGCGTTCACCGTGCAGTAAAACCGACATGTTAACTTTGTTCTGTGGGTCAATATGATTGTTTTTTTTATGATTTACTACTTTTATGTTTTACTACTTTTACAAGAAAAAAAAAAGTAGTTGTTAGTAATAAAATTAGTTTTGTGTAGCCACATACCGAGAGCCCTAACTTTCTTTTTGTCGGTAATTCCACAGTGTGAGCTGTAGTTTTTATTAGTACAGTTTTTGGAGTACATACAGCTTTTTGATCACTTTTCATTCCAGTTTTTAATTTCATGTTATATTGTAGTAGTTTGGACTTTAACGGATGTCGCAATACCACTTATATTAGTTTTTTACTAAGCTTTTGGGGGAAAATGGGAACGGGGACTTGAAGCAACGATTGTTGAATCGCTTGCACGATATACTGCAATACTTTTATGTGGAAGAGCCTACTGAGGTCAGATTTGAAGATTGGCAAAGTGCAGTTAAAAGCTATGAAAATTATCAAATGAAAATGCCATTTAAATCACAATGTTTTATGAACTATAGAGCTGCAGTTGAGGGTAGTACTCTGGGTAAGGTGTTAGCAGGAATTATTAAAAACCAAGCATTTAAAAATACAATTGCTGCTATTAGGTCTAGAGATGCTAATATTTAGTTTTGTATCTTTTTAGAAGGACCTTTACCAGACTAAGTTGACATTTTCAATACAGGGGACGAGAATTGGAAAGGGCCTTAGCTGCATCTGCAAGAGGAATGTCACTAGGGCTGGATGGACTGCCATTCGAGATTTATCAGTGCTATAGTGGGCAATGTCTAGGGAGGCTTAGGGCGGGTTCACACATAGCGGAATTTCACTTAAATTCCGCTGCGGACACTCCGCAGCGTTAATCCGCAGCGGAGCCGTTTCTCCATTGACTTTCACTTTAATTTAGCAGTGTTCGTTTACACGATGCGTACAATTCCGCTGCGGAGCATAGGCTGCGGAGCGGAATTTGGTGTCCGCAGCATGCTCTGTCTGTTGCGGAGCAGTGGCGGACTGGTTGCGGACTCATGGCGGAATTTCTCCATTGACTTCAATGGAGAGTCAAAATTCCGCAATGAAGTCCGCAGATCTTATGTGTGCTGCGGAGCGTATTGTTTTTACTACCATGACATTTCTTCATTCTGGCTGGACCTATGTATTTCTAGGTCTACAGCCAGACTGAGGAAGTCAATGGGGCTCCCGTAATGACGGGAGCGTTGCTAGGAGACGTCTGTAAATAGTCACTGTCCAGGGTGCTGAAAGAGTTACGCGATCGGCAGTAACTGTTTCTGCACCCGGGACAGTGACTACCGATCTCAATATACATGTATCTGTAAAAAAAAATATAAGTTCATACTTACCGAGAACTCCCTGCGTCTGTCTCCAGTCCGGCCTCCCAGGATGACGTTTCAGTGTAAGTGACGGCTGCAGCCAAGCACAGGCTGCAGCGGTCACATGGACTGGAGCGTCATCCAGGGAGGTCGGGCCGGATGCCGAAAGAGGGACGCGTCACCAAGACAACGGCCGGTAAGTATGAATTTCTTTGACTTTCACTAGGGAAAGTGCTGTCCCTTCTCTCTATCCTGCACTGAATAGGGAGAAGAGAAGCACTTTTCCTGCAGTCCGCAGCGGCCAGTCCGCATCAATTTTCTGCACATTTTGTGCAGATCCGCTGCAGAATCTGCAACGCAGATTCTGTGCGGCATTGATGCGGACAGTTGCGGAGGAATTCCGCCATGTGTGGTCATGCCCTTAGAGAGGTGTTAGAAACAGCATTTAAGGAGAAAAAAAAACAACTTCCTCCCTCTATGACGGAGGCGTTAATTATATTTATCCTTAAAAAGGAGAAAGATCTCTTAAGCGTTGACTTGTATCGATCTATATCATTGATAAATACAGATATTAAATTACTTGCCAAAATTTTAGCGTATCGGCTCTCGGCTGTTATGCCCGATCTGGTACATGGAGATCAGACCGGATTTATTAAAGTAAAATCCACTTCGACGAACATCAGAAGCCTGTTTATGAATATACAGTCAAAACCAGATAATACTGGTCAATGGTCAATTTTTTCTTTGGATGCAGCCAAGGCCTTTGATACACTTGAAGGGTCATATTTGTGGGAGGTACAGGAAGGTATGTGTTTTGGTAGCGGTTTTATAAATTGGATTAAATTATTATATTTTGAACCAAGGGCTAGGTTGGAGGTTAATGGAAAAGTGTCGGAGGCCTTCCAGATTGGCAGCATAACCAGACAAGGATGTTCCCTCTCTTCCTTATTGTTTGCCTTGGGAGTAGAGCCACTGGCGGTTTGAATAAGGGGTGATGTGGGGATAGAGGGATTTAAATTCCTAGATAGGGAGGAGAAGGTGGCATTATATGCAGATGATATTTTATATTTTTGGGGTACCACCTGTCGGTTGGGAAGGTCTTCAACACAATGAGGGAATTTGGTGAAGTCTCAGAATTGCAAATTAATTGAGGAAAATTCATTATGCTGCCTATGGATTCGGTGGTTGAACCCCTTCATATTGGGATTCAGATAACTCAGGAGAATGACTCTTGTAGCGTCTATGGCCGCGGGCCGTCGGGTTTACTCACCTCCCGACGCCATGGATCTGTGAGCGCTGGTCCCCATCTCCTTTCTAGGAGACGCCAGCGCTCACTTCCGCTCCGTTCGGCTGTGTTCCGTAGGGTGCGCGCGCACGCTCGTGCCCGGCCTTAAAGGGCCAGCGCGCGCAAATAGGAGGAAGTCATCATCATCAACTGCTACGATTTGCTGGTCTAAAAGAAGGCCCCTGGCCTTCTAGTCCTTGCCTGAGCGTTGTTAGTTTTCCCAGTCTGTCTTGCACATTGTCCCTTAGTGTTTCCCGTTCCTGCTGTGACCCGTGCCTTGTTCCCCGTTCCGGTTTCCCATGCTGTTCCTTAGTATCAAGTCGTGCCACGTCCTGTGTCATCTGCCAAGTCTCGAGGAGTCCGCCACGTCCAGTGTCATCTGCCACGTCCGGAGGAATCCGCCATGTCCTGTGTCATCTGCCACGTCCGGAGGAATCCGCCACGTCCTGTGCCATCTGCCACGTCCGGAGGAATCCGCCACGTCCTGTGTCATCTGCCACGTCCGGAGGAATCCGCCACGTCCAGTGTCATCTGCCACGTCCGGAGGAATCCACCACGTTGTGTGTCTTCTGCCACGTCCGGAGGAATCCGCCACGTCTGGTGCAACTTGCAGCTCCTGTGTCATCCGCCACATTTGGCGCTGTCTGCTGCACCCATGTCCTTCTGTGCCAGAGCTGCGGCCACCGTCTGGACTGTCCAGGTACCCTTGTGTGGGACATTGTATTTCTTGTTTTTCCTGTTGTTTGGCCAGCTGCCTCCCCGCTACGGCGGTACGGCCTAGTGGGTCCACTACCCGCTACGTGACAGTATGCTCAGGCCATGGACTCCGCTGCTCAACCTGAGACTTTGATGACACAAGCCATGCTGGCCGACATGGAGGATCTCCAGTCACGACAAGACCAGCTCCTCCTGTCGGTGAACGCCATAGCCCATCGGATGCTTGCTCCAACCACAGTCGTCACCTCACCCGTTCCTGCGGTTCCTCCTGCTACACTTCCTGTCTGCACCGGTGCCAACCCCGGGTGTTTCTTGCCGCTACCTCCACGCTATGACGGAGTTCCGAGGTCCTGCAGGGGATTTTTTAATCAGTGCCTGATCCATTTCAGACTACATGCCGGGTCCTTCTGTTCAGATGACATCAGGATCGCCTTCATCATCTCTCTCCTTACTGGCAAAGCCCTGGCATGGGCTAATCCTCTGTGGGAACATCAGGGACCAGAGACCCGGGACTTGCAGTGCTTCTTGCGGACCTTCCGCTCGATCTTTGAGGAACCTGGGAGAGTTTCTTCGGCTGCTGCATCCTTGCTGACCCTACACCAGGGAGACCTCTCCGTGGGCGAGTATGCCATCCAGTTCCATATCCTGGCTGCTGAATTGACCTGGAACAACGAGGCTTTGGTGGCCACATTCTCGCAGGGACTGTCTTCAGGGATAAAGGACGAGCTGGCTGCTCGCGATCTGCCATCTACCCTGGACGATCTTATCCTACTCGCCTCCCGGGTTGACATGAGGATCCGGGAGTGTTCCCAAGAGGTTCTCCGGGAGAGAGAACTTCCTAGGCTGGATTCTACTTTCCAGCAATCCTCCTCAGTCGTCCCACCAGAGGATCTTGTGCAGAGTAACCAGGCCAAGTTGTCTACCCAGGAGAAACAACGCAGACTCACTTCTGGACTTTGTCTGTATTGCGGCCTCAGAGGTCATATTGTGCGTCTGTGTCCCCAGAGGCCAGAGAGACCCCATTGCCTAGGATTGGTTGGAGAGACAACCCTAGGTGGAACGAAACCTAACAGAGCATTCTGTTCCAAGTTGACTATTCCTGTGACCCTAGTATCCGGCGACAGGACGCATCGAGTTTCTGCCTATCTTGACTCTGGCTCTGCTGCTAACTTCATCCAGAAAGAGCTAGTGGATCATCTTCAGTTGCCCACAGTTCCCCTAGAGAATTCTTTGGCTGTTGCCTCAGTTAATGGACTGCTTCTGCCTGATCCCATTGTTTCAAAAACCAAGCCGTTGAAGCTCCAAGTTGGAGTCCTGCATTTTGAATTAATTTCTTTCCTTGTTTTGCCCAAGGCCATCAATACTGTTCTGCTGGGTCTGCCTTGGCTTCGACTACATGCCCCAGTCCTGGACTGGAATTCTGGAGAGGTTCTCCAATGGGGCTCCAAGTGCCAAAGTCGTTGTCTGTTGCAGATCCATCCTGTCAAGCCTCCTCTGCCTCAGTCGTTGGCGGGACTGCCTCCCCAATTTGCTCAGTATGCAGATGTTTTCAGCAAAAGGGAGGCTGAGACGCTGCCTCCACATCGGACCTATGACTGCCCCATTTAACTGGTTTCTAATCCCTCTCTCCCCCGTGGACGAGTATATCCTCTCTCCTTGCCTGAGTCTCTATCCATGTCGGCCTATATCAAGGAGAATCTGGAGAGGGGTTTCATACGAAAGTCTTCCTCCCCGGCCGGGGCTGGATTCTTCTCTGTTAAAAAGAAGGACGGATCCCTTCGTCCCTGCATTGACTACCGGGGCCTCAACCTGATCACAGTCAAGAACAAATACCCGTTGCCACTCATTTCTGAGCTGTTTGATCGCATACGAGGAGCCCAAAAAATTTCTAAGCTAGACCTGCGGGGGGCTTACAATCTAGTCCGGATTCGCCGGGGTGATGAATGGAAGACGGCATTTAACACCCGGGATGGGCACTACGAATACTTAGTGATGCCCTTCGGACTGTGTAGCGCTCCCTCAGTGTTTCAGGAGTTCGTTAACGATATCTTCCGGGATCTACTCTATGTCTGTGTTGTTGCTTATCTCGATGATATTTTGATTTTCTCCCCAGATCCAACGACTCATCGGAGGCATATCCGTCAGGTTCTACTACGATTGCGGGAGAATAATTTATACGCCAAGCTGGAGAAGTGCGTCTTTGAGAGGAATTCTCTGCCCTTCCTGGGCTACATCATCTCGGATCAAGGCCTCAAGATGGATCCTGAGAAAGTGAAAGCTGTCCTGGAGTGGCCACGTCCTCAAGGCTTAAGGGCCATACAGCGGTTCCTGGGATTCGCCAATTTCTACCGGCAGTTTATTCCTAACTTCTCTTCTCTGACGGCTCCCATCTCGACCCTTACCAAGAAGGGTGTGAACGCCAAAGTGTGGACTCCAGAGGCAGAGTCCGCATTTATTAGCCTCAAGAAAGCCTTCACTTCAGCCTCGATCCTCCATCATCTGGACGTATCTCGGTAGTTCTCTCTAGAAGTGGACGCTTTCTCTGTTGGTGCAGGTGCACTTCTGTTCCAGAGGAGCTCCAAAGGAAAGGCAGTAGTATATGGCTACTACGCAAGACTTTTTTCTTCTGCTGAGCGCAATTACTCCATTGGAGATCGGGAGCTACTGGCCATCAAATTGGCCCTAGAGGAGTGGAGACATCTTCTAGAGAGCGCTGCTCACCCCATCCTGATCTTCACCGACCACAAGAGCCTTACCTACCTTCAGTCTGCACAACGACTGAATCCCGGTCAAGCCAGGTGGTCGCTGTTCTTCACCCGTTTCCAGTTTGTGCTCCACTACTGTGCCCCGGACAAGAATGTGAGGGCCGATGCCCTGTCCAGATCATTTGAGACGGAAGACACGGTGGAGTCCCTTCAGACTATCATAGACCAGTCCTGCATTGTCACTGCTAATCCTCTGCAGGTTAGAGACATCCCTCCTGGGAGGACTTTTGTTCGGTTGGCAGACAGGAGAAGAATTCTCTGCTGGGGACACAGTTCTAAACTTGCTGGGCACGCTGGTGTCCGTAAAACCCGAGACCTGATTGCTCGTCACTTTTGGTGGCCCACGCTACCTAAAGATGTTCTGGACTTTGTCTCTTCTTGCACGGTGTGTGCCTCTAACAAAGTGACTCACTCCAAGCCTGCCGGCCTGCTTCAACCTCTGCCTGTATCCAGTGCCCCTTGGCAGCACATTGCGATGGACTTTGCCACTGACCTACCACCCTCAGCAGGATGCAACACTGTCTGGGTGGTGGTGGACCGGTTCTCTAAGATGGCTCATTTTATCCCACTGACCGGCCTACCTTCTGCTCCTCGTCTGGCGAGACTCTTCATTCTACACATCTTTCGCTTGCATGGCTTGCCTCTACACATCGTGTCAGATCGGGGTGTTCAGTTTACCTCTAAGTTCTGGAGAGCCCTCTGTAAACTCCTGGATGTGAGTTTGGACTTTTCCTCAGCCTATCACTCCCAGTCCAATGGGCAAGTTGAAAGGATCAACCAGATCATGGAAAATTAATCTCTTCACAGCACGATAACTGGGTACAGCTTCTTCCATGGGCCGAGTTTTCATACAACAACCACACAAGTGAGTCCACCACTTCCACTCCGTTTCACATCGTGTACAGTCAACATCCCAGAGTCCCTCTTCCTGTGTCGATTTCATCTCAGGTACCCGCTGCTGACTCTGCATATGGGGACTTCCTGCAAATCTGGCAACAGACCCGGTCCTCTATTTTGCTGGCGGTAGATCGCATGAAGCGAAAGGCAGATACTAGGAGAAGAGAGCCGCCTCAGTATCTTCCGGGAACTAAAGTCTGGCTGTCCTCTCGGAACATTCGCTTGAGGGTGCCTTCATACAAGTTTGCTCCCAGGTTCCTTGGTCCTTTCGAGATCCTGCAACAAATCAACCCTGTCTCATATAAGCTGCGGCTGCCTCCTACCCTCAGAATCCCTAACTCCTTCCATGTGTCCCTCCTGAAACCAGTGGTCCTGAACCGCTACAGCAAGACTTCTAGTTCCACAGTTGCTCCCAGCGGTCCTTCTGATGTATTTGAAGTAAAAGAGATCCTGGACTGCAAAAGGGTAGGAGGAAGGACTTTCTATTTGGTAGACTGGAGAGGGTTTGGTCCTGAGGAGAGGTCATGGAAGCCTGAGGAGAACCTCAGCACTCCTGCTCTTATTAAAAAGTTCCTCTCTCGCTCTGGCCCCAAGAAGAGGGGGCGTAAGAGGGGGGATACTGTAGCGCCCATGGCCGTGGGCCGTCGGGTTTTCTCACCATGGATCTGTGAGCGCTGGTCCCCATCTCCTTCCTAGGAGACGCCAGCGCTCACTTCCGCTCCGTTCGGCTGTGTCCCGTAGCGTGCGCGCGCACGCTCCGGCCCGGCCTTAAAAGGCCAGCGCGCGCAAATAGGAGGAAGTCATCATCATCAACTGCCACGATTTCCTGGTCTATAAGAAGGCCCCTGGCCTTCTAATCCTTGCCTGAGCGTTGTTAGTTTTTCCAGTCTGTCTTGCAAATGGTCCCTTAGTGTTTCCCGTTCCTGCTGTGACCTGTGCCTTGTTCCCCGTTCCTGTTTCCCGTGCTGTTCCTTAGTATCAAGTCGTGCCACTTCCAATGTCATCTGCCACGTCCTGTGTCATCTGCCACGTCCGAAGGAATCCGCCACGTCCTGTGCCATCTGCCATGTCCGGAGGAATGCGCCACGTCCTGTGTCATCTGCCACATCCGGAGGAATCCGCCATGTCCTGTGTCATCTGCCACGTCCGGAGGAATCCGCCATGTTCTGTGTCTTCTGCCACATCCGGAGGAATCCGCCACGTCTGGTGCAACTTGCGGCTCCTGTGTTATCCGCTACATTTGTCGCTGTCTGCTGCACCCATCTCCATCTGTGCCAGAGCTGCGGCCACCGTCTGGACTGTCCAGGTACCCTTGTGCGGGACATTGTATTTCTGGGGTTTCCTGTTGTTTGGCCAGCTGCCTCCCCGCTACGGCGGTACGGCCTAGTGGGTCCACTACCCGCTACGTGACAACTCTTTTAAATCTATTTTTTCGATATTTGCAGATCAGACCAGTTCTTTTTGGGAGCAACTGTTCAACCCTAATTCAGATCTTGCCCAAAGTCGACTTTATCATCAAACAAACTAAGATGAAAGGGCTAATTTCTAGATTATATAGATTGATGACTAAAAAAGGAGGCAGGAACTGCTTAGAGAGGTAAGAGCTAGGTGGGAAAGAGATTTGGGTGACGTCCCATTGGTGCAGTGGGAGAGAATTACAAGAGGCATTCCCCACTTGTCAAGGAGTCCAGCATATAGGGTGACCCAAATTTATGTACTGTATAGAGCATATTAATCCCCTCATAGAACTGCAATATTTAATAAAAACAGGAACCATGAATGCCCTAAATGTACATTTTTTCTTTTTTTTAATTCTTATAGGGGTTGGAAGGGCGGGTTTTGGGTGGGCAGGGATATTGCTTCTTTTAGGATAGATGTTTCTATGTGTTTTTGTTAAAAAAAATAAAATAAAATACTGATTGGATTGTAAGGAATCCCGATGTTGGTACAGGACTGTGCTCTGTCCTTGTTGTATGGGATCTAATGAGATGTGTTTCTTTTGATGATTGTTATACCTGAAGAAAATAAAAAATAAAGATTTATTTGATTATATATATATATATATATATATATAAATTTATACACATAAAAAATTATATATATAAATTTATACACAAAAAAAATTATATATGTATATATATACACATATACATATATACCCGTATGTTTCGGAATATAAGACACAGTTTTTAGCAAGAATAAATCTTGCTAAAAAGTCCCTGCGTCTTATAGTCCGCAGTCAAGGGACCCGGCATCGCCAGGTCCCATGACCGCTTCATTACTTAACCCCTTCCCAACCCACGACGTGCCGGCACATCATGGAGCTGGAGGGGGGTGATGTATGGAGCACTGAGCCCGCTCCATACACTGCAGGTGTCAGCTTCTGAAACGCTGCTATAACGGCCAGGAACAGCAATTTCGCTGTTCCTGTCAGTTTAAATGGCTTGTGTCATAAAAACACATGCATCCCCTATCCACAGGTTATGGGATCCATGTGTGATCGATAAGGAGAACGAGGACCAAAGTCACCAAGAGCGCTGCATGAGAAGATGTGACTTCCGCGTTCTGTGTCTGGCAGCTTCACAGAGATCAATGAGATTCTTCTGCGCATGCGCGAGCGGCTCTCCATTGATCTCTATGGAGCTGCGGAACAGATAAGCCGGACACAGAACCCGGAAGTCCAGGCTTCTCATGTAGCGCTTTGGGGGACTTTCGGTCCCCTGTTCTCCTTATCGCCGGGGGTCCCAGCGGTCAGACCCCCAGTGATCTCACATGTATCACCCAATCCTGTGGATAGGGGATAAATGTGTTTTATGGCAAACCCCTTTAACTAGTTAAATGTCGTGGTCAATAGCGACCGCGGCATTTATAGGGGTTTTTCTATGAAGGACATTTATGACATATCCATAGGATATGTCATAAATATCAGATAGATGCAGGTCCCACCTCTGGGACCCGCACCTATCTCTAGAACGGAGCCCCCTAAACCCCGTTCTAGCTTTCTGTTCTCTCCCGGCCACTTAATTACATGTGGACTTACTGAAACAGCATAACTCGCTGAGCTACGCTGTTTCCGTAACTGCCATTCACTACTATTGGAGTTCGGGAAACAGCGTAGCTCAGCGGGTTACGTTATTTCAGTAACTCCACATGTAACCAAGTGGCCGTTGGTTCAAGTCCCCTAGGGGAACTAATAAAATGTGTAAGAAAAAAAAAAACTGTTAGATAAATTTTCAGGAGTGTAAAAAAAAAAATATTAAAAGTTAAAAAAAAAAAACCTTTTCCCATTTTTCCCCAAGCACAATGTAAAAAATAATATAATTTGGTATCACTGTGTCCCTAAAAGTCCGATCTATTGCAATATACCATTATTTAACTCGCACGGTGAGTTAGTCATGAAATTAAAAATTTAAAACATCAAAATCGTTTTTTGGTCACCTTGGTGCTTAAAATATGAAATAAAAAAAGTGAAAAAAAAAAATCGGATGTACCAAAAAATGGTGCTAATAAAACTACAGCTCGTCCCGCAAAAAATAAGCCCTCATACCGCTCAATCGATAAACCTGGGGGACAACTTAGCTCACATGATCCCCATCTCCAGGGTGAGATGGTTGACACACATAGATAGTTCACTCCAACACATTGGATATGGGTTTAAACCAGCCACAGCCAGCTTTATTGTCTTCAACACAGCAAGCAGTTTTACAACAAAACCGTACAAAATAAACCCTAGGCCATCCAGCCTCTAACTAATACATTCAGTGTTTCTCACTAAGAGACCCTGAGCCTTGTGCCGAGTACTTCAAAAGCAACATATGTTCTTACCAGGAGTGTATGGAGTGGAATCCCACCCTTCTCCTTCACACTCCAGCAAACCAGGCCCTATTCCGGTCTTTACATCCCAGCAATAGCAGAGAAAACCCTCTCTACTATACAGGCTCCCTGGTGGCTTAAAACCTGACAGTTTCTGCCAATAAACCTGCACTGTCCTGTAGCTTCACTGCTACTATATATAAATATATATATATATATATATATATATATATATATATATATATATATATATATATATATATATATATATATAAAACTTAATTTAACTTGAACTTTTTTTTTATTTGTCCTGATTGTTGGATCGCTTGCATAAATTACTGCAATACTAATATATTGCAGATATCTTGATTTTGACAGGCTCCCATTAAGCCTTGCCTCTGGCTTAATAAGTGCACAAAGATGGCAGACCTGGGAGCCTTCATTAGGCCCCCAGGCTGCAATCTTGGCTGGCCTTACGGGTGTGCGACCTGTGCCATTGCACAGGGCGCATCACTCCAGCAGGTAGAAGGGGGCGCTGTGCTGGCTCCCTTCCCCTGCTTGTTTCAGAAGCGCCCGGGCCCAGTGACTCAGCAGCTGCCTTTCCGCCCGGGCACTTCTTCACTCAGTGGCGTCGCTGCTGCTGTAGCAGCCATAGGGGTAGTTGGAATGGGGCCCCCCCATGGCCGGCGACACCGCTAGCAGCAGCTGCAGCTGATACAGCAGTAGCGACGCAACTATAGCAGAGCTATCTACTAGCACCAATGTAGCTCCCTGAAGGAGCAGAATCCCCGCGTGGCTGGGATTCTGCTCCTGGACGGAGCACTTGATGCCTCTGTCCATATATGGACAGTGACATCAGGGGCAACTTCTGAAGTGGAATCCCCGTGCACTCTGTGACCGGGGATTCCACTTCAGGAGAAGCCCTTGACGTCACTGTCCATAAATGGACAGAGACGTCAGGGGCTTCTCCCGGAATGGAATCCCCGATGCTGTGACCGGGGATACCACTCGAGAAGAAGCCAGTGACGTCACTGTCCATAAATGGACACAGACGACAGAAGATTCTCCTGGAGTGGAATCCCCGGTCACAGCGTCGGCAATGCTGTAGACGGGGATTCCGCTTCAGGAGTTGCCCCTGATGTCACTGTCCATATATGGACAGAGACATCAAGCAGAGCGCTCCAGGAGCGGAATTCCCAGCGACAGGAGAATTCCGCTCCTTCAGGCAGCTACAGTGGCGCTATCTACAGGATGGGGGTGTGATCTACATGGGGGCTGTGTGGCACTACCTACATGGGGGCTGTGCGGCACTACCTACATGGGGGCTGTGTGGCACTACCTACAGGGTGCTGTGCGTCACTACCTACAATGGGGGCTGTGTGGCACTACCTACAGGGTGCTGTGTTGCACTACCTACAAGGGGGCTGTGTGGCACTACCTACAAGGGTCTGCGTGCTACTACCTACAAGGGGGCTGTGTGCCACTACCTACAAGGGCACTGTGTGCCACTACCTACAAGGGGACTGTGTGGCAGTACCTACAGGGAGCTGTGTGGCACTACCTAAAAGGGGCTGTTTGGCACTATCTACAGGGGGCTATGTGGCACTACCTACAAGGGGGCTGTGTGGCACTATCTACAGGGGGAATCTGTGAGTGGCGGGCTGATGGTCATTTTACTGTGAGTGGCGGGCTCATGGTCATATTACTATGAGTGGGGGGCTGACGGTCATTTTTCTGTAAGTGTGGGGCTGATGGTCATTTTACTGTGAGTGGAGGGTTTATGGTCATTTTACTGTGAGTGGGGGGGGGGCTGATGGTCATTTTACTGTGAGTAGCGGGCTGATAGTCTTCAAGTGATTTCCACCACTGACCTCCAATTGAAATTAATAGGAGGCATAAAATACCTGCGGCACTCGTTTGGTGCTTTTTTGCCTGCGTCTTTTGCATTAGCTTCAACGGCTTAAAAAAAAAAAAGTAAAACAACGCTGTCAATTCAAAATCTGTTTCAAAATTCCTGAAGGTGAGTGTAGTGCTTGTTTTTAGCCATTTTTTGTCTTTCTTTAAACAATTTTTGATAGGGGTGTCCTGAAGACATTTTATTTTTCCAGTGGTGCCTCGAGTCCGAAAACATTGGGAAACTCTGTACTAGGCTACAGGATCACGCCGGCCTACGCAAGGATCACGTCGTGGAGCAGCTCACTTCGTCGTGGGAACAGGGCCTAGGTGAGTAAAACATTTTTTGGGGGGGCACTCTCAACAAGGGGCAGGTAGGGGGCTGATGGCACTGTCTACAGAAAGGCTGTATGGCACAATCTACAAGGGGGCACTATCTACAAGGGGGC
Organism: Rhinoderma darwinii; assembly: GCF_050947455.1. Classification (NCBI taxonomy): domain Eukaryota; kingdom Metazoa; phylum Chordata; class Amphibia; order Anura; family Rhinodermatidae; genus Rhinoderma; species Rhinoderma darwinii. The sequence continues at coordinate 81,560,522 of NC_134696.1, read as the reverse complement.
CCCTGTGTGTGGCAGCCAGGGGAGGGGGGCATTATAGTGTGTGGGTGCCACTAAGCAGACATTATACTGTGTAGAGGTACCACCGGGGGCAATATACTGTGTGTGGCACTTAGGGGGCATAATACTGTGTGGGCACAATTAAAGGACAAAATACTGTGTCTTTGAAGGGGTTATAATATATTATATGATAAAATATTTTTTATTATACTGTATGGGGGGGCACTAAAGGGGCATTATACTGTGTGGATGCACTATATAGGGTATTATACTGTGGGGGAAATTATGTTTTTTCTATGGGGCATTTTTTTATGATGGGGTGGGCGCCAAAAGATAATTTTGCACGGGGCGCTATCTATCCTAAGGCAACCATCGGTAACCCACGACCTGCCTTGCGGGAGCTTTATGAGAAGTCGGAGGGGACCACCCCCTCTTTCTAACGGCTTAGATGCCGTGGTTGCAATTGACTTTCGCATCAAAGGGTTTAAACACCAGGGATCCTGCTCGTTGCAGGGAAGTGTCGCTGTACCATACAGATACTCATTGCTTTTTTCCTCTTTCTCAACAGATGTGGATTACTGTGCAAGCAAAACAATCTACTGCAGCCAATTAAACGTGTACAAATAAATTATGTTTACTGTGGTGTGACAGGTCACATACAATTCTTGTCCTCCAAACCCCCCCCCCCCCCCCCGTATCATTTTTTTCTGATTCGTTTGTTTGACCTGTACCAGCTGCTATAAAATCACTGACCTACAGAACCGTGGACAGCTCCCAACTGATACATAGCTTGAAGCTTATAACATCCAGTAATTGATCATGTTTAATGGGAAAAAAATCAGCAAGCGTGGCATGGTTTATTAGAGGCTCACTAGGGAATTTATTGAAGTGTACCACTGTAGTTGCTGTGTCTGTGCTTCTTCGTGAAAATGGAGGATACCCCAATTTACTATTAAACTAAAATTATACCTTTCACTGTTTTTAATAGTCTCAGAAAACATTTCCTCTCTTAGGGGCTGTTCACATATATACAACAAACCGGAGGGAAACTGATGGTAGAACAGATCCCATAGCTTTGTAACATAAGTTGTGGTGCCGTATGGCTCTGGACCTGTGCAAGAGCCAGATTCAAAAAAGTTACCCGCATCGTTTTTGGGTCTGTCGCCGTATCCTATCTTAATTCACTGTAGCCTGATGAACGCTGGGTGCTGCCGCATCCACCTTCTTGCAACACCTGGCGTGGCTGGGGTGCAGGAACAGAATTCAGTTCCACCCATGCCCCCTGTAGATAGCACTTCCCTCCCCCACCCTGTATATAGCGCTACCCCCACTGTAGATAACTCCACTGTAGCTCCCTCTAGGAGTGGAAAACATGGCCAGAGCATTGCCGACCCTGTGGCTGGGGATTCCGCTCTAGGAGGAGCCCTTGATGTCACTGTCAAGGAGTGGGTGGCACTAACTACAGGGGGGGTGTGGGTGGCTTTATCTACAGGGGGCATGGGTGGCATTATCTACAGGGGGCATGGGTGTACATATATACAATGCCAGAACGAAGCTCAGTACATATATACAGCACCAGAACAAAGCTCAGTACATATATACAGAAACCAGAACCAAGCTCAGTACTTATATATACAACACCAGAACCAAGCTTTGTACATAAATACAACACTAGAACCAAGCTCAGTACACATATACAACACCAGAACAAACAGAACAAAGCTCAGTACATATATATAACACCAGAACTAAGATTTGCACATAAATACAACACTAGAACATAGCTCAGTACATATATACAATGCCAGAACCAAGCTCAATACATATATACATCCCCAAACAAAGCTCAGTACATATATACAACACCAGAACAAAGCTCAGTACATATATACCACACCAGAACCAAGCTCAGTACATATATACCACACCAGAACCAAGCTCAGTACATATATACAACACCAGAACCAAGCTCAGTACATATATACAACACCAGAACAAAGCTCAGTACATATATACCACACCAGAACCAAGCTCAGTACATATATACAACACCAGAACCAAGCTCAGCACATATATACAACACCAGAACAAAGCTCAGTACATATATACCACACCAGAACCAAGCTCAGTACATATATACAACACCAGAACAAAGCTCAGTTCATATATACAACACCAGAACAAAGCTCAGTACATATATACAGCACCAGAACCAAGCTCAGTACATATATACAACACCAGAACCAAGCTCAGTACATATATACAGCACCAGAATGAAGCTCAGTATATATATACACAGCACCATAACAAAGCTCAGTTCATATATATCAGAACAACCAAGCTCAAAACATATATACACTACCGTTCAAAAGTTTAGGGTCACTTAGAAATGTCCTTATTTTTGAAAGAAAAGCACAGTTTTTTTCAATGAAGATAACATTAAATTAATCAGAAATTCACTCTATACATTGTTGATGTGCTAAATGACTATTCTAGCTGCAAACGTCTGGTTTTTAATGCAATATCTACATAGGTGTATAGAGGCCCATTTCCAGCAACCATCACTCCAGTGTTCCAGTGGTACATTGTGTTTGCTAACTGTGTTAGAAGGCTAATGGATGATTAGAAAACACTTGAAAACCCTTGTGCAATTATGTTAGCACCGCTGTAAACAGTTTTGCTGTTTAGAGGAGCTATAAAACTGACCATCCTTTGAGCTAGTTGAGAATCTGGAGCATTACATCTGTGGGTTCGATTAAACTCTCAAAATGGCTAGAAAAAGAGAGCTTTCATGTGAAACTCGACAGTCTTTTCTTGTTCTTAGAAATTAAGGCTATTCCATGCGAGAAATTGCCAAGAAACTGAAGATTTCCTACAACGGTGTGTACTACTCCCCTTCAGAGGACAGCACAAACAGGCTCTAACCAGAGTAGAAAGAGAAGAGGGAGGCCCCGCTGCACAACTGAGCAACAAGACAAGTACATTAGAGTCTCTTGTTTGAGAAATAGACACCTCACAGGTCCTCAATTGGCAGCTTCATTAAATAGTACCTGCAAAACGCCAGTGTCAACGTCTACAGTGAAGAGGCGACTCCGGGATGCTGACCTTCAGGGCAGAGTGGCAAAGAAAAAGCCATATCTGAGACTGGCTAATAAAGGGAAAAAATTTATATGAGCAAAAGCACACAGACATTGGAAAGAGGAAGATTGGAAAAAAGTGTTATGGACACACGAATCGAAGTTTGAGGTGTTTGGATCACACAGAAGAACATTTGTGAGACGCAGAACAACTGAAACGATGCTGGAAGAGTGCTTGACTCCATCTGTCAAGCATGGTGGAGGTAATGTGATGTCTGGGGTTGCTTTGGTGCTGGTAAAGTGGGAGATTTGTACAAGGTAAAAGGGATTTTGAATAAGGAAGGCTATCACTCCATTTTGCAACGCCATACCATACCCTGTGGACACCGCTTGATTGGAGCCAATTTCATCCTACAACAGGACAATGACCCAAAGTACGCCTCCAAATTATGCAAGAACTATTTAGGGAAGAAGCAGGCAGCTGGTATTCTATCTGTAATGGAGTGGCCAGCGCAGTCACCATCTCAACCCCATAGAGTTGTTGTGGGAGCAGCTTGACCGCATGGTATGCAAGAAGTGCCCATCAAGCCAATCCAACTTGTGGGAGGGGCTTCTGGAAGCATGGGGTGAAATTTCTCCCGATTACCTCAGCAAATTAACAGCTAGAATGCCAAAGGTCTGCAATGCTGGAATTGCTGCAAATGGAACATTCCTTGACGAAAGCAAAGTTTGAAGGAGAAAATTATTATTTAAAATAAAAATCATTACTTCTAACCTTGTTAATGTCTTGACTATATTTTCTAGTCATTTTGCAACTCATTTGATAAATATAAGTGTGAGTTTTTTTAATGCAAAACACAAAATTGTCTGGGTGACCCCAAACTTTTGAACGGTAGTGTGTATATATATATATATATATATATATATATACACTAAGCTTTGTTCTGGTGCTGTATATATGTACTGAGCTTTGTTCTGTTGTTGTATATATGTACTGAGCTTGGTTCTGGTGCTGTATATTTGTACTGAGCTTGGTTCTGGTGCTGTATATATGTACTGAGCTTGGTTCTGGTGCTGTATAGATGTACTGAGCTTTGTTCTGGTGTGGTATATATGTACTGAGCTTTGTTCTGGTGTTGTATATATGTACTGAGCTTGGTTCTGGTGTTGTATATATGTACTGAGCTTGGTTCTGGTGTGGTATATATGTACTGAGCTTTGTTCTGGTGTTGTATATATGTACTGAGCTTGGTTCTGGCATTGTATATATGTACTGAGCTATGTTCTAGTGTTGTATTTATGTGCAAATCTTGGTTCTGGTGTTATATATATGTACTGAGCTTTGTTCTGTTTGTTCTGGTGTTGTATATGTGTACTGAGCTTGGTTCTAGTGTTGTATTTATGTACAAAGCTTGGTTCTGGTGTTGTATATATGTACTGAGCTTGGTTCTAGTGTTGTATTTATGTACAAAGCTTGGTTCTGGTGTTGTATATATAAGTACTGAGCTTGGTTCTGGTTTCTGTATATATGTACTGAGCTTTGTTCTGGTACTGTATATATGTACTGAGCTTCGTTCTGGCGTTGTATATATGTACTGAGCTTTGTTCTGGGGATGTATATATGTATTGAGCTTGGTTCTGGCATTGTATATATGTGCTGAGCTTGGTTCTAGTGTTGTTTTTATGTACAAAGCTTGGTTCTGCTGCTGTATATATGTACAGAGCTTTGTTCTGGTGTTGTATTTATGTACTGAGCTTGGTTCTGGTGCAGTATATATGTATTGAGCTTGGTCGTGGCACCATATCTGTGCATTAGCTACCAGATCCGTCGTGGCTTACTGCGCACTCTGCACTGTCCTCCACCCTTCTCATGTGCACAGCCTAACTAAATTGGCTGAGCACGCTTAGGATATTGAATGTGCGCATATAGGTCTATATGTGATCGGTGAGTTTAATATAATGTGTGGGTAGGTCTGTACGCTTTTGTAATTATATACATAGTAGGGCAATCCACACAAACATTCTGGACAGGGAATTTCTTTTAAAGTCCACTTTAATGTAGGGGGTATTTGGAATATCGTAATTGTTTTATTTTATTATTAGAATCATTTTGAATGGCGCGATACACCGCAAAACACCGTGAACCACCCCCCCCCCATCCCGTGTGTCTTTGTCCACAAAACATGGAACCTGTTGTTAATAATTTGAATCCCACCCCTGGGTGCAAGCAATAGCACCCGGCGCTTCATCCAGCCACAGTTAAAATAGATAGGATACGGCTCCAGACCTCACTGGGGCAGAACCCAAAATTCTGCAGGTAACGTTATTGGATCCGGCTCCTGCACAGGTCCAGCACTGTACGGAGCCATAACTGATGTCCCCTGTGCCATAGAAAGCTATGGGATCCATTCTAGCATCAGTTTCCCTCCGGCTGTTCTGCAACACGCTGGAGGGAAACTGACAGTTTCAATGGACATATGTGAACGACCCCTAACACAATCCATGAGATTTTTTTTCATTTGCTACAAGGTTGTAATAGAAGATTTGTTTGACTGGTCATATCTTGCTGTTTTTGCTTATTTTTCAGTTTGATTCTAGAAAATACCTAGAAACCATCATCACGTTGCTGTTGACTGATTGAATATTTTTATCATGCGTTACTATTTAAAGAGGTTTTTCGGATTAATGAAACTAGGGGTCTGTTCCATCAGTGTGAACAGAACCACCTAAAGCTTAAAGGGGTTTTCCGAGTTATTTAAAAAATTGGCCAATGTAGGAGTGATGCAAAAAAACAACAAAAAAAAAAGAGCCATTACTTACCTAACAGATACCCATCGTTCCAGCGCTGCGGCTCCGTTCCTCCTCGCTGCTGTTTATTAACATAGCTGCAGCGAAGATGTGCCTCTATACCCACATTATCACTGCAGCCAATCACTGGCCTCAACGATCTTGTGTCGTGTACCAACTGAGACCAGTAAATGGCTGCAGCGATCATGTGGGTATACAAGCCTATCATCGCTGCAGCTATGTCAATACACAGCAGCGGGGAAGACCAGAGGCGGTGGCCTCTTTTTTTCTTTTGTCATCCCTCCTACCATAGCCAATTTTTTAAATAACTCGGAAAAACCCTTTAATCATTGGACAATGAAAAGTTGCGCATCTTTCTAATATACTTTATATCTCAGTGCCTTGCACTTTTCAAGATGTCTATTTTCTGTTAGTAAAAGGGACCATTCTTGTTTACATCCAGATGCTAATAACCATATAGACTTTATGCTTCTCACAACTGAGAGTTTGCTACATTTGCATCCAGTCTAGTCAATCATCTGTGAACTAAATACATTACCAACATACCTCTTTCTCCTGTCCTGATTGTATGTATGAATTTAGGTAAAATTAATCGGCCTGGTGTTCAGGATGTTTAGCTCACAAGTAGTACCTAAACTTGTACATTGTAACAAACCCTCAGATAGTAAAGAATGAATATACAAAGTATATTAGAAATTAAAGTTTCAGAACTGGAAAACCCTTTTAAGGCTCTGATCACACATTCCGGACTCGCCACAGGCTGACACTCAGATTTCTGCCACGGATAGTTACATAGTAGTCCATCAAGTCCGACCTATAGACCTACCGTGTTAATCCAGAGGAAGGCAACCCCCCCCCCCCCCCCCCCATTGATGCCAATTGCCTCATATGGGGAAAAATTCCTCCCTGGCTCCAAATATGGAAATTAG